>NC_091207.1:90000-117500 GCF_040958095.1 Procambarus clarkii | reverse complement strand
AGGCTTTTTGGCAATCCAGGAAAATGCAGTCGGCCCACCCTTCTCTTTCCTGCCTAATTTTCGTTGCCTGGTCATAAAATTCTATTAACCCTGTGAGGCACGATTTACCATCTCTGAACCCATGTTGGTGGTGCGTTACAAAGTTATTTCCCTCCAGATGCTCTACGAGCCTTTTCCTCACGATCTTCTCCAGCACCTTGCATGGTATACAAGTTAAGGAAACTGGCCTGTAATTCAGTGCCTCTTGCCTGTCACCCTTTTTGTATATTGGGACCACGTTAGCTGTCTTCCAACTTTCTGGTAAGTCTCCTGTTTCCAGTGACCTGTTATACACCATAGAGAGTGGCACACTTAGTGCTTCTGCACCTTCCTTTAGTATCCATGGTGAGATTCTATCAGGCCCAACAGCCTTTGTCACATCTAGCTCCAGCAGACACCTTTTGACCTCATCACTGGTGAGGTCAAATTCCTCCAAGGTTTCCAAGGTTGCCGCCTCCTCATTTAGTGCAGGGGCTTCTCCTTGTTCTATTGTGAAGACCTCCTGGAATCTCTTGTTGAGTTCTTCACACACCTCCTTGTCATTCTCTGTGTATCTGTTCTCCCCTTTCCGCAGCTTCATCACTTGTTCCTTCACTGCTGTTTTCCTCCTGATATGGCTGTGGAGCAGCTTTGGTTGGGTCTTGGCTTTACTCGCGATGTCATTTTCAAACTGTCTCTCTGCTTCCCTCCTCACTCTGATGTACTCATTTCTGGCCCTCTGGTACCTCTCCCTGCTCTCTGGTGTTCTGTTATTTCTGTAGTTTCTCCATGTTCTTTTACTCAGTTGTTTCGCTACCTTACATTCCTGGTTGAACCATGGGTTTTTCTGTTGTTTTTCGTTTTTCTCCTTTTGGACGGGGATAAACCTGTCTGCAGCTTCCTGGCACTTTTGGGTGACCATATCCATCATGACCTGCACATTCTTGTCTCTAAGTTCTGTTTCCCATGGTATTCCCATTAGGAAGTTCCTCATCTCGTCATATTTTCCTCTTCGGTAATTCAGTCTTTTCCCCTCCACTCCCATCCTTGGATAGGTTATCCCAACCTCCACCAAGTACTCAAAGGTCAGTACACTGTGGTCACTCATTCCTATGGGGGCTTCAACTTTGACTTCCCTTATTTCTGACTCATTTAGGGTGAATATTAAGTCGAGTCTAGCTGGTTCATCATTGCCTCTCATTCTTGTGGGTGTGTGTGTGTGTGTGTGTGTGTGTGTGTGTGTGTGTGTGTGTGCGTGCGTGCGTGCGTGCGTGCAACTGTTTGTGCGAATGTTTGACAATCAACAGGTGTACAGGTTCCTGAGCCTATTGGGCTCTATCATATCTACACTTGAAATTGTGTATGGAGTCAGCCTCCACCACGTCACTTCCTAATGCATTCCATTTGTCAACCAACCTGACACTAAAAAGGTTCTTTCTGATATCTCTGTGGCTTATTTGGGCACTCAGTTTCCACCTGTGTCCACTAGTGCGTGTGTCCCTTGTGTTAAATAGCCTGTCTTTATCTACTCAATCAACACACACACACACATGTGTGTGTGTGTGTGTACTCACCTAATTGTGCTTGCGGGGGTTGAGCTCTGGCTCTTTGGTCTCACCTCTCAACCGTCATTCAACTGGTGTACAGATTCCTGAGCCTACTGGGCTCTATCATATCTACATTTGAAACTGTGTATGAAGTCAGCCTCCACCACATCACTTCCTAGTGCATTCCATTTACTAACTACTCTGACACTGAAAAAGTTCTTTCTAACGTCTCTGTGGCTCATTTGGGTACTCAGCTTCCACCTGTGTCCCGTTGTTCGCGTCCCACCAGTGTTGAATAGTTCATCCTTGTTTACCCGGTCGATTCCCCTGAGGATTTTGTAGGTTGTGATCATGTCCCCCCTTACTCTTCTGTCTTCCAGTGTCGTCAGGTGCATTTCCCGCAGCCTTTCCTCATAACTCATGCCTCTTAGTTCTGGGACTAGTCTAGTAGCATACCTTTGGACTTTTTCCAGCTTCGTCTTGTGCTTGACAAGGTACGGGCTCCATGCTGGGGCCGCATACTCCAGGATTGGTCTTACATATGTGGTGTACAAGATTCTGAATGATTCCTTACACAGGTTCCTGAACGCCGTTCTGATGTTAGCCAGCCTCACATATGCCGCAGACGTTATTCTCTTTATGTGGGCTTCAGGAGACAGGTTTGGTGTGATATAAACTCCTAGATCTTTCTCTCTGTCTGTTTCATTAATTACTTCATCTCCTATTCTGTATCCTGTGCCTGGCCTCGTGTTTCCACTGCCTAGTTTCATTACTTTGCATTTACTCGGGTTGAACTTCAACAGCCATTTGTTGGACCATTCACTCAGTCTATCCAGGTCATCTTGTAGCCTCCTACTATCATCCTCTATTTCAATCCTCATCATTTTTGCATCGTCGGCAAACATTGAGAGGAACGAATCTATACCCTCTGGGAGATCATTTACATATACCAGAAACAGTATAGGTCCAAGGACTGACCCCTGCAGGACTCCACTTGTGACGTCTCGCCAATCTGAGACCTCACCCCCTCACACAGACTCGTTGTCTCCTGTTGCTTAGGTACTCCTCTATCCACCGGAGTACCTTCCCTTTCACTCCAGCCTGCATCTCCAACTTTCGCACTAGCCTCTTGTGTGGCACTGTATCAAAGGCTTTCTGACAATCCAAAAATATGCAGTCTGCCCACCCTTCTCTTTCTTGCCTTATTTTTGTTGCCTGGTCGTAGAATTCAAGTAACCCTGCGAGGCAGGACCTGCCATCGCTGAACCCATGTTGATGCTGTGTTACAAAGTTCCTTCGCTCCAGATGCGCCACTAGTTTTTTTTCGCACAATCTTCTCCATCAGCTTGCATGGTATGCAGGTTAGGGACACTGGCCTGTAGTTCAGTGCCTCCTGTCTATCCCCTGTCTTGTATATCGGGACTACGTTAGCTGCTTTCCAAATATCTGGCAGTTCACCTGTTGCTAGTGATTTGTTATACACTATGGAGAGTGGTAGGCACAGTTCTCTTGCTCCTTCCTTTAGAACCCAAGGGGAGATTCCATCTGGGCCTATAGCCTTCGTCACGCCCAACTCTAGTAAACACTTCCTTACTTCCCTACTGGTAATCTCAAACTCTTCCAGTGGTTCCTGGTTAGCTATTCCCTCACTTACCTCTGGAATTTCTCCTTGCTCTAAGGTGAAGACCTCCTAGAATTTCTTATTCAATTCCTCACACACTTCCTTGTCATTTGTAGTGAATCCTTCCGCCCCTATCCTTAATCTCATAACCTGTCCCTTTACTGTTGTTTTTCTCCTAATGTGGCTTCGCAACAATTTAGGCTGAGTCGTTGCCTTGCTTGCGATGTCATTTTCGTATTGTCCTTCTGCCTCTCTTCTCATCCTGACGTATTCATTCCTGGCATTCTGGTATCTTTCTCAGCTCTCTAGAGTCCTGTTATTCCTATAGTTTCTCCATGCCCTTTTACTTTGCTGCTTAGCTAGCCTACATCTCTGATTAAACCATGGGTTTCTCATTTTCATTTCTCTGTTTTCCTTTTGGACTGGGACAAACTTGTTTGTTGCGTCCTTGCACTTCTGCGTGATGTAATCCATCATATCTTGGGCCGTCTTTCCCCTGAACTCTGTTTCCCATGCTATATCTGTGTGTGTGTACTCACCTATTTGTGCTTGCGGGGGTTGAGCTTTGGCTCTTTGGTCCCGCCTCTCAACTGTCAATCAACTGGTGAACAGATTCCTGAGCCTACTGGGCTCTATCATATCTACATTTAAAATTGTGTATGGAGTCAGCCTCCACCACATCACTGCCTAGTGCATTCCATCCGTTAACTACTCTCACACTGAAAAAGTTCCTTCTAACGTCTCTGTGGCTCATGTGGGTACTCAGTTTCCACCTGTGTCCCCTTGTTCGCGTCCCACCAGTGTTGAATACTTTATCCTTGTTTACCCGGTCGCTCTAAGGATTTTGTAGGTTGTGATGATGTCTCCCCTTACTCTTCTGTCTTCCAGTGTCGTAAGGTGCATTTCCCACAGTCTTTCCTCGTAACTCATGCCTCTTAGTTCTGGGACTAGTCTAGTGGCATGCCTTTGGACTTTTTCCTGCTTCGTCTTGTGCTTGACAAGGTACGGGCTCCATGCTCGGGCAGCATACTCCAGGATTGGTCTTACATATATGGTGTACAAGATTCTGAATGATTCCTTACACAGGTTCCTGAACGCGCGCGTGTGTGTGTGTGTGTGTGTGTGTGTGTGTGTGTGTGTGTGTGTGTGTGTGTGTGTGTGTGTGTGTGCGTGTTTGTGTGTGTGTGTGTGTGTGTGTGTGTGTGTGTGTGTGTGTGTGTGTGTGTGTGTGTGTGTGTGCGTGTGTGTGTGTGTGTGTGTGTGTGTGTGTGGTGTGTGTGTGTGTGTGTGTGTGTGTGCGTGTGTGTGTGTGTGTGTGTGTGTGTGTGTGTGTGTGTGTGTGTGTGTGTGTGTGTGTATGTGTGTGTGTGTGTGTGTGTGTGTGTGTGTGTGTGTGTGTGTGTGAGTGTGTGTGTGTGTGTGTGTGTGTGTGTGTGTGTGTGTGTGTGTGTGTGTGTGTTTACTCACCTAGTTGTGTTTGCGGGGGTTGAGCTCTGGCTCTTTGGTCCCATGTGTGTGTGTGTGTGTGTGTGTGTGTGTGTGTGTGTGTGTGTGTGTGTGTGTGTGTGTGTGTGTGTGTGTGTGTGTGTGCGTGTGATTGTGTGAGTGTGAGTGTGAGTGGGAGAGTGTGGGTGCGGTGTGTGAGAAGAGAAGGGAGTCAGGGGACGAGTGTATGGAGGGGGGGGGGTGTAGGCGGGGGGTTGGGGGGAGGGTAGGGTGTGTGTGTGTGTGTTTGTGTGTATGGTGAGGGGGGGGGGTACCTAGGGGGGTCATCCGGTGGCAGGATGAAGGGAAGGATGGTGGGGGGGGTAAAAAGAGGGATGGAGTGAGGAAGGTGGTGAAAGGGAGGGAGGGACAGAAGGAGAGTGGGAGAGAGCGAGGGAGAGGGGGGAGGAAATTGAATCAAGATGTGTGTGTGTACTCACCTAATTGCGCATGCGGGGGTTGAGCTTTGGCTCTTTGGTCCTGCCTCTCAACTGTCATTCAACTGGTGTACAGATTCCTGAGCCTACTGGACTCTATCATATCTACATTTGAAACTGTGTAAGGAGTCAGCCTCCACCACATCACTTCCTAGTGCATTCCATTTATTAACTACTCTGACACTGAAAAAATTCTTTCTAACGTCTCTGTGGCTCATTTGGGTACTAAGTTTCCACCTGTGTCCCCTTGTTTGTGTCCCTTCTGTGCTAAAGAGTTTGTCTTTGTCCACCCTGTCAATTGCCCTGAGAATTTTGTAGGTGGTTATCATGTCACCCCTTACTCTTCTGTTTTCCAGGGATATGAGGATCAGCTCCTTTAGCCTTTCCTCGTAGCTCATTCCTCTCAGTTCCGGAACGAGCCTGGTGGCATACCGCTGAATCTTCTCTAACTTTGTCTTGTGTTTAACTAGATATGGACTCCAGGCTGGAGCTGCATACTCCAGGATTGGTCTTACATAAGTAGTATTCAGGGTCCTGAATGATTCCTTACGCAAGTTTCTAAAGGCAGTTCTTATGTTGGCCAGTCTAGCAAATGCCGCATATGATATTCTTTTAATGTGGGCCTCTTGGGACAGGTTCGGTGTGATATCAACTCCCAGATCTTTTTCTCTATTTGATTCTAGCAGGATTTCACCTCCCAGATGATACCTTGTGTTCAGCCTCCTTCTCCCTTCGCCTAATTTCATTACCTTACACTTTCCTGAGTTAAATTTAGACATTTTCTAGACCATTTCTCCAGTTTGTCCAGGTCATCCTGTAGTCTCTGTCTATCTTCATCCGTTTTGATTCTTCTCATAATTTTTGCATCATCAGCAAACATTGAAAGGAACGAGTCTATACCCTCCGGAAGATCGTTTACATATATTAGAAACAGGATGGGTCCAAGTACTGAGCCCTGTGGGACTCCGCTGGTGACATCTCGCCACTCTGATGTCTCCCCCCCCCCCTCACCGTTACTCGATGTTTCCTGTTGCTTAAGTACTCCCTTATCCACTGGAGCACCTTACCTTTTACTCCTGCCTGATGCTCCAACTGTTTTAACAGCTTTTTATGGGGTACTGAGTCAAAGGCTTTTTGGCAGTCCAGGAAAATGCAGTCGGGCCACCCTTCACTTTCCTGCCTAATTTTTGTTGCCTTGTCATAGAATTCTATTAAACCTGTGAGGCACGATTTACCATCTCTGAACACCTGTTGGTGGTGTGTTACAAAGTTATTTCCCTCCAGATACTCTACGAACCTTTTCCTCACGATTTTCTCCATCACCTTGCATGGTATACAAGTTAGGGAAACTGGCCTGTAGTTCAGTGCCTCTTGCTTGTCACCCTTCTTGTATATTGGGACAACGTTAGCTGTGTTCCTACTTTCTGGTAAATCTCCTGTTTCCAGTGACCTGTTATACACCATAGAGAGTGGTACACTTAGTGCTTCTGCACCTTCCTTTAGTATCCATGGTGAGATTCTGTCAGGCCCAACAGCCTTTGTCACATCCAGCTCCAACAGACACCTTTTGACCTCATCACTGGTGAGGCCAAATTCCTCCAAGGTTGCTTGGTTTGCCTCCTCCTCATTCAGTGCAGGGGCTTCTCCTTGTTCTATTGTGAAGACCTCCTGGAATCTCTTGTTGAGTTCTTCACACACCTCCTTGTCATTCTCTGTGTACCTGTTCTCTCCTTTTCTCAGTGTCATCACTTGTTCCTTCATTGCTGTTTTCCTCCTGATGTGGCTGTGGAGCAGCTTTGGTTGGGTTTTGGCTTTACTCGCTATGTCATTTTCAAACTGTCTCTCTGCTTCCCTCCTCACCCTGAGGTACTCTTTTCTGGCCCTCTGATATCTCTCCCTGCTCTCCGGTGTTCTGTTATTTCTGTACTTTCTCCATGTTCTTTTACTCAGTTGCTTCGCTGCCATGCATTCCTGGTTAAACCATGGGTTTTTCTGTTGTTTTCGTTTTTCTCCTTTTGAACGGTGATATACCTGTCTGCAGCTTTCTGGCACTTCTGGGTGACAAAATCCATCATGTCCTGCACATTCTTGTCTCTAAGTTCTGTTTCCCATGGTATTCCCCTGAGGAAGTTCCTCATCTCGTCATATTTTTCTCTTCGGTAATTCAGTCTTTTTCCCTCTACTCCCATCCTTGGATAGGTTATCCCTACCTCCACCAAGTACTCTAAGGTCAGTACACTGTGGTCACTCATTCCTATGTGGGCTTCAACTTTGACTTCCCTTATTTCTGACTCATTCAGGGTGAATATCAAGTCGAGTCCAGCTGGTTCATCATTGCCTCTCTCTTCTGTGGGTTCCTTGACATGCTGGCTCAGAAAGTTCCTAGTGTGTGTGTGTGTGTGTGTTTGTGTGTGGGGTGGATGGTGTATGGTGGTGGGGGGATTGGCGGTGTGATCTTTTGATTCTAAGGTGACAGAAACTAGTACCTACATGAGCCGTATTCGTCAAGATTCTTTACTTTCTTTAGCTAGTATCCAAGACTACTTGTTATACTAAAAACACTGTACACACAAAACCACAAACACTGGAGTGTGTGTATGGGGAGGTTAGGGGGAGAGATATTGGGAGGAAGGGAAGAGGAACAGAAGAGATCTATTTGTGTATGTTTAATGGGGGAGAGGGAGAAGGAGGAGGGTGAGAAATTGGAGGTATGGTCAGTTGTCCAACAGTTGTCAACTAAGTGTCAAAGGCCGCTATCTAGCCAGTTCCCATAGGGTAGTGTTTTGGGTAAGATGGGGTGGGGGGAAGGGTATCCTGTTGCTGGCGTGATGTTTCACATACGTAAAAACCATTTCGTATTTTGATTTACTCCATCCCTTTACTGTGTGTGTGTGTGTGTGTGTGTGTGTGTGTGTGTGTGTGTGTGTGTGTGTGTGTGTGTGTGTGTGTGTGTGTGTGTGTGTGTGTGTTTTCTTGTGTGTACTCACCTATATGTACTCACCTATATGTGCTTGCAGGATCGAGCATTGACTCTTGGATCCTGTTGTGTGTGTGTGTGTGTGTGTGTGTGTGTGTGTGTGTGTGTGTGTGTGTGTGTGTGTGTGTGTGTGTGTGTGTGTGTGTTTGCTTGTGTGTGTGTGTGTTTGCTTGTGACTGTGTTTGCTTGTGAGTGTGAGTGTCACGAGGGTCCCCTATGTGTCACACGTCTACCCGGAATGAGCCACTTTGTGAGTCTAAATGTATATGATAAACTGAACAAGATTTCTCTTATAATTAACCTTACTGTACATCAGTTAACTGACAGGAGCAGGCAGCACTCACCGGCCAAAACCGTCCCGCTCACCCAACCATGTGAGTTTATAATGATGTCCTTATGTCGTGAACATCAGTGGATTCGTCGTCTCTCCACGTGGTGAGGAGTCCTACTCTTCCACTGAGTGCCAGTGGATCGGTGCTGGTGGTTGTTTCAGTATGCTGTATCCTTTCGCCTGTTGTGTTACCGTTCACTAATTTACTGTATCACTGTTCTCTATAGCCCAATTATTCCTTGATACAAATATGTAAACATCGGCCTCGTGGCCCTGTGTGGTGACTCTCCATACAAGCTTAGTGGTTAGCTATGGTGAACACAAAAGTAAATATTTATATATAACGTGTATATATAGTGTAATAACAGCAAAAGGATATGCTGGGAGGAGACATTTTGGTGAGGGAGGTGTTAGTGTGGGAGGGAGTGAGGCTGTCGTCTGCTGTGTCACTTGTCATGCAGATTCTTGTGGCCACTATGTTGATTGGACATCATACCAGCTTTGTTGTACAATTATGTTGAATAAAACATGTAGATACGTATATATAACGTGTGTGTGTGTATATAGCGTATTAACAGCATAAACAGTATAGTGGGAGGAGGATTTTTGGTGAGTGAGGTAGCATGGTCTGCTGGCTGTGGTATTGACGGCCACTATATTGTTTGGACACCATACCAGATTAGTAGTACATTTGGTTTACACATTTTTATTATATAAATATAACACATTACACACTATTGAATTTTATTACTGCAAAAAAGTGAGAAAAAATCAGAGACATTGAAATAATTAGGTAATAATGTCGTTGTGTCAACTGTTGCCTGCCGCGAGGTAGAGAAGACTGTCAGAGGACACTTACTGTCAACGCTTTAATTTTGCCAGACTTTACCGTTTTATTGCAGCCAAAATATGTCACTTACTATTTGATTTTGATTTTCTCATGATCAGGGAACACAAATGAGCATTTTTATATGATGAAACAAAAGTTTTTAATAATATAATTTCTTGCGCCTGGTGGTGTTGAAGGCTATTAAGGCAAGCGCCTCCCAGTGGTTATTGATTAAGTCTACCGTTTAATTATGGTAAGATTTAAATATAAAACCCCCCAAAATGTGTGAAGGGAAGTTTACTGGTGAAAAAAGTTATAAAATGCACTCTGCTGAAATGTAATATATACAATTATTTAATTTTATAATTATTAATCAAATCAATTACAGGTAGATTTCCCCCAAATAATTTATGGACCTTCGAACTGGATGAACCAGAAATGCTACACTGGTTCATCATATACAGAAATTATTGGATCTTGAGCAACAAATATAATTTACAAGCCTTTGAACCTAGATGGGTACTTAATGATCCTAGATCACACTGGTCCATCAAATTAAATAAAGCAGTCCAATGAATCAATAATATATTAAACACATATCGCCAGTCATAGACTGGTCAGTAGCCTAGACTCACAGCCGTTTCGTGGAGCTTATCCACCAAATTCGTGGAGTGTGATATCCATGGAGTTTTATCACATAAATTAAATAAAACCAAATTGTGGCTTTATTTTTACAGAGTTTATCTACTAGATTGTGGTGTTTAATTTCGCGAAAGGTCACTAATAAAATAATTATTACTACCAAAATAACACCGGTGGTTAATGAGAGGCTACCAACAACAATTGTGTATATAATTTATCTAAGAAGAAATCATATCTATCATATCTACACTTGAAATTTTGTATGGAGTCAGCCTCCACCACGTCACTTCCTAATGCATTCCATTTGTCAACCACTCTGACACTAAAAAGGTTCTTTCTGATATCTCTGTGGCTTATTTGCGCACTCAGTTTCCACCTGTGTCCCCTAGTGCGTGTGTCCCTTGTGTTAAATAGCCTGTCTTTATCTACTCAATCAACACACACACACACATGTGTGTGTGTGTGTGTGTACTCACCTAATTGTGCTAGCGGGGGTTGAGCTCTGGCTCTTTGGTCCCACCTCTCAACCGTCAATCAACTGATGTACAGATTCCTGAGCCTACTGGGCTCTATCATATATACATTTGAAACTGTGTATGGAGTCAGCCTCCACCACATCACTTCTTAGTGCATTCCATTTACTAACTACTCTGACACTGAAAAAGTTCTTTCTAACGTCTCTGTGGCTCATTTGGGTACTCAGCTTCCACCTGTGTCCCGTTGTTCGCGTCCCACCAGTGTTGAATAGTTCATCCTTGTTTACCCGGTCGATTCCCCTGAGGATTTTGTAGGTTGTGATCATGTCCCCCCTTACTCTTCTGTCTTCCAGTGTCGTAAGGTGCATTTCCCGCAGCCATTCCTCATAACTCATGCCTCTTAGTTCTGGGACTAGTCTAGTAGCATACCTTTGGACTTTTTCCAGCTTCGTCTTGTGCTTGACAAGGTACGGGCTCCATGCTGGGGCCGCATACTCCAGGATTGGTCTTACATATGTGGTGTGCAAGATTCTGAATGATTCCTTACACAGGTTCCTGAACCCCGTTCTGATGTTATGCCAGCCTCGCATATGCCGCAGACGTTATTCTCTTTATGTGAGCTTCAGGAGACAGGTTTGGTGTGATATAAACTCCTAGATCTTTCTCTCTGTCTGTTTCATTAATTACTTCATCTCCTATTCTGTATCCTGTGCCTGGCCTCCTGTTTCCACTGCCTAGTTTCATTACTTTGCATTTACTCGGGTTGAACTTCAACAGCCATTTGTTGGACCATTCACTCAGTCTATCCAGGTCATCTTGTAGCCTCCTACTATCATCCTCTATTTCAATCCTCCTCATAATTTTTGCATCGTCGGCAAACATTGAGAGGAACGAATCTATACCCTCTGGGAGATCATTTACATATACCAGAAACAGTATAGGTCCAAGGACCGACCCCTGCGGGACTCCACTTGTGACGTCTCGCCAATCTGAGACCTCACCCCTCACACAGACTCGTTGTCTCCTGTTGCTTAGGTACTCCTCTATCCACCGGAGTACCTTCCCTTTCACTCCAGCCTGCATCTCCAACTTTCGCACTAGCCTCTTGTGTGGCACTGTATCAAAGGCTTTCTGACAATCCAAAAATATGCAGTCTGCCCACCCTTCTCTTTCTTGCCTTATTTTTGTTGCCTGGTCGTAGAATTCAAGTAACCCTGTGAGGCAGGACCTGCCATCGCTGAACCCATGTTGATACTGTGTTACAAAGTTCCTTCGCTCCAGATGCGCCACTAGTTTTTTTTCGCACAATCTTCTCCATCAGCTTGCATGGTATGTGTGAGAGTTTTTGTAGTTTAAACTTGTGGAATAAATTAAAAGTGGTATAAGGAATTTTAGCTCGGAAAATTTCTAAGAATTTTCTTTATTCTTTAACCTTTATTCCTGTCGTGATATTCAACTAGGTCGCCTGAGGAAGGACTTGCTTAGCTAACACACCAGTGTAGTAAACAGCTCATTCCTCACTTTGGGACCATGTATGAACAATTGACTAGGCGCGAGCAAACGCCGAGACCCCAATGAAAATTGAAATCCCCCCCACTTAGGCCGCCGACCTTCGCCATTCGCCGAAGCGAATCTAACGAGTAGGTCACGGGCTCTCACAACAATAATTTATTGTTGTGTGGTGCCGTATATTTGATCCAAAGCTCAGAAAATTAGTCTCAATGTTAGTCGAGTGTGAAGAACATTTGCATAACAATAATAATGTGTGGGGGTGTAACGAAAAGACAGTGTTAACCATAACAACTTAGTTTATTCAATAAAGTACTAACTACTACAACAAAACAAAAGAAATGTCAATGACGTTACTCGAAATCCTTCCTGTGACACTATCAATGACAGCTAGACACCAGCCCCTCGGACTGCATAATGAACTAACTCGAACATAAGCGTGACCACAGAGGAATCAACAAGCAAGCAAGAACTAACAGATCTATAATCACAATTACAACAAATGACACAGTAGGTTCTGAAATACGTCTCCAGTACCCTCCTAACTGTTCTACGCCTCAGTGCAGTCTACTCCTGCAACAGCGGTTGCAATGCAATCAAATCAGTAGTCTTCCAATGACAACAATAACTAATGGGTTCACTGGCAACTCCAGCACCCTTCCTCAAATTAATCCTTACGTCAACACTCCGTCCCACGGACGATCAACAATCAATAACAATTGATTTACGTTAATAATACAATAACATTTACGTTAATAACAACTCTTACAACTGTCACTAGTAACGCGAACATCAAACAACACTCTACCCGTCGAGCATTCAGTGAGAAAATCCCATTAATCCCTGTACTTCCAGACAGCTGATTAATCTCTTTACTAGTTACGTTAATTTACGTTAATCGGTTACTAATCACTCTGCGATGGTAAATTCTTATTTGCAATGTCCAAAGTGCTAAGAGAACGGTAATCACTCGTGATTACCTTTAGAGTAATTAATTACTATCCTCAAGATCAATAATTAAACAATTAAAATACGCAACCTTTCACACTGGCTCAGCAATTTACATTAAGGTACGAATTCCGTCTGAGCCTTCCATACTCAGACCAATTCAGGCGACTAATAACAGTAATTAGCCCCACGTTTACGTTATTCTAAAATGACGTTACTCCTCTCACGAGTCAATCAAATGCCGGTACTTCCGGGCAGATAACGACGTTACGTTAATGGAACAATGTAGCCTTCGTGTGAGTCGATCAAACAAGGATCGAGATTAATTACTTTGACTTCCTGAAACACGTCAATTATCCGGCCCACTGACCGTTAATTACGACAGACAATACTCTAATTCTTATCTGGCTGATGGCTAGGCTCCTCGAGACTACCGTAGCTGCTTACAGGAAAGTAAATTAACCCAAACGCATTCTACGTTACTCAAATTGTCAAAGAACAAATTCTCTTAAAGCAATGGGCGTTCCCTTGGTTACGTTATATTAATTGCCTCGCAATCACCTCACTGAATACTGGACTTCGATGTCCTACCAGATAACCAGGAGAATATATGTATATCCAAGTACTCGTCTACAGCCGAGTTCCCCCACGACAATGACAAATCACACTAACAAATCACAGTGATTTACGTTACAATCCGGTTGCAATGACAATACTACAGAATCTAGCAAAATAACATACAGGACATGAACCCTCTAGAACCCTGCCCCACAATGACTTTACTGAACTGCAATCACATACGGTGATTGCTCAACACTAGCAACAATCACCATCAAATAACAACCCCCTTTGCAATAACACACACGGCAAGTACTCCAATTTCCAAATATTAGGATACTGCACACACTTACTTACTGCTGCAAATGACCCCTAGAACATAGGTCACTATATTGCAATCACCACACAGTAAATAACACATTAACACTGGGCACCGTGACACTACGATTATATATATATATAATTACCGCTGACACATGTAGCCTACAGCTATCAAACGTTATTGGGAACACTAAGGAGAATCTCACACTCCTTCAATCACAAGGGTGAGTGATTTATCGGTCACGCATGCCGATAAACACTCGAGAGTTACGTTACTCGACAGAGCGGGGGCGGTCTCTCTAGACGACCTCGTCACTCACCAAACCTCACCAAAATTACGTTAATTAATACTGCAACCACAATATATATTTATATAAATCACACTTGTCACGGCCCTGGGAACACTACAAGAAATTTAAGCCACACTGGGGCACACTCCACAATAATCATTGCCAGGAATCACTGGCGTTACACATACCTGAGCGCTCAGTGTTGGAATTCCACACCTGCAAGACCACACATGGAAATGATATCACTCCGTCCCACGGACGATCAAAAATGATTACCACAATGAAATAAAAGAATTTATTACATGGACATCCTCTCCGTCCTTGGCTAATCTATGTATCCTGTTCCCCGTGTGTACCCACACACACACACACACACACACACACTGTACGTCTGTGTACACCAGACCTTAAGTCCCTCTGGACTGACAAGATGACAACACAGGTGATTAATCTCCTCGCCCACAATTCACTCCACCTGAACAGGTGCTGCGTGACAATGTGACGGAACACTTGACCTCGAATTCAAGCTTTAGAGACCACTAATCACCGAAATACACACATAGGTACTTACTCATTCACACTGCCGGCTTTACACACCATTCCCATACATCAGGCACCCCGCTATAGGTGGCTGGCTCGCTCCGGGTGGCGTAGGCGGCGGTAGTTCCTTACGTGGTACTTATACAGAAAATTGGCGCACACTCGAACCCCTCACACTCAACACGGCTGAGTTCGCACCCTCGACTCCCCGGTGAAGTGAAGCGTTCATACCCAGGTGACGCGCACAACGATAGCGTCTCACACCAACCTTGGGAAATTGCCTTAACACTGACACGAATTTCCCCGTTCCCATCGACTGCTACAGAGCACTAGCAAGTCTAATCATCACTGGTATGGGATCTACGAGTCTGTTGCTGCTCGTATGCACATTCCCCCCACGATCCCAGATCACTGTACCTCTACCCCCTGCATATAATAATGTCTTAAACCCCTCCAAGCGACGACTTCGGCCGGATTCTGTGACGACCGATGTCGTAGGTGAAGCAGGAAGCATCAGCAGTTGTAGTCCAGCCACCACGACGCCCTATACATCAATTTGGCCGAATTGAGTACAGGAACGTCTTGACAAGGTGGCGGCTGAGTTCAGAATGATGCTCACACCGGCTCTTCCCGCGTCCTTCTCGAAATAACCAATGAGAGGAAGGCATACAGCGGCCTACCCCTCTCATCCAATCAGCGACGGTGTAGCATAGCCCCTAGGGCAGCTCCAAGATGGCCGACCAACATGGCGGCTCAAGATGTTTACTAAGATGGCGGCTGTCTCCATGACAACCACTCAAGTGGCCAGCGAGCGTGGGACCCCACATGTCTACCCACGCCTGCGGCCTAGCTGTTTCCCGCGCAAAGCTGAGCCTAGCCTCATGCCATACAATGAGATGATGCTATCAGCTCTAGCACTGTCCACAGACATGCCACCCCGGCCAGGGTAACATTTATGGACTGCTGATGACTGGGGCTCTCACATGAGCCCAAACACTAGATGTTTCGGTTGCTGGTACAAAACTTAAGTCCGCCCACTTAACAAGTGCACTTAACAAGTGTACTGGCTCCCACAGGCATAAGAGCACTATTGTAAGTGAGCTGGTGAACCACCCCCTCACATAACTCCCCACCAAAAAGATAAAATTTCCCGGAGGAAAATTTCATCTAAAAATCACCAGCCACTTACACTTAGGCTCTTAATTAAGTGCACGGCGGCTGGGTGGTGGTGGTGATTCATCCGTTTTCTGTTGACGTCGGTGGCTGGCGGGACAAGATGTGACGTCACTGGCTCGTCCAGGGTGGTACTTCCTGACCATAGTTCGGTCGTGCTCAGGTTCTGGGTCCAGGTTAAGCCGGCTCAACGCCTCGCAGCTTCCCTTCCTCAGTCCCTTCACACTCTCGCCCCACAGGTCTGTGTCATACTGGACACAATAGGTAGCACACTGGGATGGACTTACCAATGAAGTACAGACTCAACACCTTCCCTACCCTACCGACACAATCCCGACAGTTAGCAGACTGTCTTGACTTCCCGGTGACAGGGTCTTTCTTCCTGTCTGTCTGTCAGTCTCAGACCGGGTTGCTCTACCGACAGAGTTGACTGGGCTGAGGCCTCTTCAGCAGCTGTCAAACCTCGCCCCTCACTGAGCACTGGGTCACTGACCTGCTCGTTCATCAATCTCTCAGCGACCGTTCGTTTGTCTGAACGATCTTCCAACAGCCTGAAAGATTGGTCCAGAATATCCACTTCACTTGTGGGAACCACAGCTACCTTAGCCTCACCACTGGTAACATTAAGCAGATGTTTACTCTCCTGAGTGGTGGTAACCCTCGCGGGTCTGGCTGGTCGACAGGTTGTGGCGGGATCACCTGATCCGGGCCACACCCGTCTCACTGGGCTCACCCCCGTTTTCTGTGAAATGAAAGAAGGAAAATTGCTCTTTTTTCCTTTTACCTCATGCACCTGATCTTTCGCCTGATAAGAGGCGACCTTGACTTCCTCAGCTGGCGGCCGTGTGACATCGCTGTCAGCTGGTGAGACCCATCTGAGTCCCTCTGAATCAGTTCTCGTTTTCTGTGCAATAGGGAGAGGAGAATGGCTCCGGTTTCCTTTCACCTGCTGCGCCTCTTCTTCTGTCTGGGCGGCGGTGATCTCTGCTCGACCGGCCGGCTGACGCTTGGTGTCAACGCCAGCGGGTTTAACCTTCCTCTCACCTGTTCCTGTTTCCTCTGGGTCATTTCCACAGGACAGACCCACCTGCTTCTCTATACCAGGAGTATTACCTATCAAAAGTCCATACACTGCCTTTCTACTTAGCGCAGCTTTGATCTTACCTTTGATATATGGGGTGTCTACCAACACGGACACTTCTTCCATGTCCTTACCAGTGCCATCTGGGTACTGGACATGGAGGGTTCGACCTGTTCTACTCTCAGGCTCAACCAAACTGCTCCTGACCATGTTAACTGTAGCACCCCGGTCTCGAAAGACACTCGTCCATTGCCCATTAACTCTTCCTCTAGTTAACTCGAGTGTGTCTCTTAGGGCATCACCTCCCATGGTACTCATGCCTGTAACTTGCACCTTGGTCACCTTCTTAGTCTGAAGCCTAGTGTTGCTCGGGCACTTAGCTGCTCGGTGACCTGCCATGTTGCATGTGAAGCACCTGGGTCCCTTAACCTTGGGTTTCTGTTGGTGTCCCTTAGACTTACTTCCCTTAGGTTTGGCTCCCTTACTTGGAGCTTGAGTAAACCTTTCAACCTTTGTCACACATCGATCTAGGTATGCATCCCTAGGATCGATCTTCTCCTCTCTTGGCAATAGAGGAGGTTCCTCTACTTCCAGCGCCTGTACCTCTGAGCTTGGCGCGGCAGGAGGGGCTTGACTCCCCGTCCTTGCCTCGGATTGCACTCTTGCAACTTCCAATCTAGTCAATCTCTCGTGGTGGGCATTCCACATGTAAGCCACAAATTTGGCCTTATCCTCTCTTTGCAGTTTCATAGCATCAGCTTGAGCTGCTAGGTACTCTAAAGTAATTTCCTCCTGGGGTTGTTCAGTCCCCCTCCTGAGAGGTTGTTCTGGTATCTGATTGACTACTTCTAACGAAACGTTTCTGTGGCCCAAGGAATCAGTCCTTAGCCTAGGCTGGGGTCGCGACTCCCCTTCCTTCTCCTGGGGTGGACTCAATCCCACACCCCCTGACATACCGACTATACCACGGTCGGCTAGGGGAACTCCCTTGTCCCCTAGATCACTTCTGTTTGCTCTTTCTAGACATAGACGCCGTACATAGGCATTATGGTCCTCAACATACTGCCTACATTCCTCATCTGTACGACTGTTTCTATCCTTTGGCAGCACGCCATACTTAGTCACATACAGATATACGTACTTCTTTCTATAATCCTCATCCATTCTGTGTGTGTGGTGTGTGTGTACCTAATCCTGCTAACCGACAACATACACACCCACAGCAATATTGTTCTGCGTGGTCACGGAAGCAGCTAGGAGAGGTCAAACATCTTACCTCTCCCCTAGACCAGCCAAGACATCCAGCTGGTCGCCCAAGGTATAGTTGCTATTGTTAAGTATAGAAATAGTCTCATTTGCCACTCAGGTCAAGTAGGGAGTGTTAAAGTGATAGGGAGTGAACATATTTAGATTTTGTTTTAGTTTTCTTTTAATAAATTAAATTTGTTATTAATTTGCATTTTATTGTTTCCATGTGTTTTATGTGTATACTTGTCCTGGTCACGTGGTCCACACGAGGCAGAGTCGCCGATTCTAACATCGAATCGGAATTATCATTACCGTGTAATTTATTCCACACTCAAGGTCATCGTTTATAGTGGGGATCAAGCCCCTAGGTTGATTAATTAGCGTGATCGATCCAGACCTCGATCATTGCTCTTGTATTACTGGTCTGGTGGTGGCAGCAGAGGTGACTCTAGGGTTTTGTTCAGAGCTTAGGTCACGTCATACTGGGTGTAGAATCCTAAGTCGGTCAATCGTCTTAGGACCACGTGGCGTGGAGTTTCTGCTTTGGTAAAAGTTTTGGAGTCCCTGGGTTTAGAAATAAAAGTAAGAATACGGGTAGAGGGAGTAGAAGGTAGGAAGTAAAGAGAGAGGAACCCTAACCCGTGTTACAATGGTGCACAGCGGTGGTTTCAACAATTTTGTTTGAAATTGTTGAAAGGCTCACGCGTCTAGCCGTTCGAACACGTGCGCGGATGCTAAGGAGACAGCCGCGGGCCAGGATTAGCAGTGCGCCCCACATGTGCGTTTGAGTGGGGATTGGCGAATCTTGGGTCATGCGGGCTGATATGATTAAGGTTAGTTAGTAAGATTAGGCTATTAAAATTAGATTTATTGAAAAGGAGACCGCTCCGAGTTGATTGGACTGGGTACCATACTCGACCCATTGCAATTAATTCAGAGGTGTTGGGAGCCGCCATACTCTCAACAGCAGTTCCTTGAGGGCTGTCGGGGGCGGATATATCTGTGGGACGCCAGTAGATAGTCCGAGGGCGTTATTAGACGACCCAAAACGCTAAGGAAAAACGTAATCCGTGAAGGGCGTTGCGGCCTCCGAGGGACGGACTAGTAAACTACCTAGCAGCGATTCAACAACTAAGTGATCGCACACTTAGTGGAGGTTGAGTCGTCCCTAGTCATAATTGTTGCTGAAAGCTGCGTGTCGCTCTGTTGGAACCTAGATGGTGTGGCCTCTAGGCTAGGTGTGGTACGGCGAGCCGGTAAGGACAATTATAGGATTAAGTCGAGTGCATTTTTTTAATTAAGTATACTTAAATTTATAAAGTAATTTCCGTTTATTTGCGTTGTTCTAGATTAATTTTTTTTTTTCCCTAAATTCAATCCCCGGTTAAAAAATTTTTTTTATCAAAGGGTTTAGCGTTTTCTTGCATATTAGGCTAAGTGCGTACATTTTTTTGCTATTCCCTGTTGTATTAGTCTAAGTCAGAGGCGTTGTTAATCCTCTGGACTTAGGGCTATGTGTCGGTCACGATAGATAAGTGAAGGAGTTTAAGGGATAGTAAGTTGCGTGTAAATGTTATTTGTCCGCGGAATATTTCTAAGTATTTTGGGATAAGTTTTCGGCTAAGTCAATGTCGGAAACTCGTTAACTGTAATTAATTTGTATTCGTGGGTCACGTGTATGATCTGGGCGTCATTAGGATTCTCCAGTCGATGCGAGTGATATTTTCTAGATTTTACCAGTAAGACGGTAGAATTGTGTTTGTAGACTTGGAATTCTGTTTTCAGTAGAAACGTAGGGGGAAAATTTTCTAAGTCCAGCTTGGGCTAGAATCTGACTTTTTGGCGGAAATTCTAATTTTTCATGTTTCGTGTATATTCTGGGGCCAGTATTACTCTCTAGTGCGCGCAAGGGACGTAATTCTGTTCGTAAAGCATTAAACAGTGATAATTACATTTTTGCCGAATTTAGTTATTTTTCGAGAAAATCGTGTCGTAATTTTGTCAGAGTCCATTTGAGTTGAAAATCTCGGATTTTGACGAAAAATTCGAATTAGTGAGTGTTGAAACCGCCCGATGTGTCAGTATTGTTCTGTATACAACGTCAGTAGTAAATAATAACGTATTTATATCTGGGAACGAGAAACCCAAATTTTTGTGAATTAAAGGAGTTTTGTGATATTTGGGGTGATAGAAATTTTTTCCCTCGGAGTCAGGAAAATTGGCAGAGTCCAGCAATTGAGTAAAAACGCAGTTTTTGATAAAAATTCAATTTTTAGTAAGCATTTATAGGTCCTGGGTGTCTATATTAATCGCTAGAGCGGTTTATTAACGTAAAACTAGTTATTTTCCTTCAGAACAAAAATTTTGATTTTTCAGCGTTTAAGCGAAAAAGCGCGGGACTTAGTTTTTTTCAGCGCAGCTGGTCCCGCTCCATCAGTCATCAGTGGCCACGCTGCTCACTTCAAGCGCGTTTAGTATTCAAGTACAGTAAATATTCTTTATTAATCCATCACGAGTGCTGTGCGTTAGTTGCGTTATCATTTAAATTGTTTTATATAAATTAGATTCTTTAATTTTTTTAACGTAAAGGACTTAGGTTTCAGCAATAGAACTGCGGGATATTTCACGGTCAGACACGAGTGCGGGGTAGACACTCATTCATTGGATTCACTTCAACGATTCTCTCGATAAATCGGTGTATTTCCTATTTTGGGGATTTAGTAGTTGTTTCTTGGAAAAGAGTTGCGATTTTTTTTATTATTTGTGTAAGATCACGGTTGTAGTGAGTTCGGGTCGAGGGTGTACTAAAGGGTAGTTTAGAAGAGACGTGGCACACCAGGAATCACAGAAAATGTTTAACCCTGATAATGACCAGTCAGTAGGGACCAGTGGGAATGGGAGTGTAGAGGATAGAACCTCTTCCGACACCACTGGGGATCGCTCAGGTAGCGATACTATTATTGACATGAGTGGGGAGTCTTGCGAGGAGTCGTCCCATGAGTGGGGAGAGCCGTCTTGGGTTCCCCCACAAAGAACATCGACGCCATGCCAGCAGGGCAGACAGGGGGCCTCAGTTAGTATGGCAGGACGTCCCACTTCGCTCGGTAGAGAACAGCAACCCGTTCAACGGGAACATGAACAACCACACCAACAGCAGGAACTACCCAACATAACACCAATACCACAGCACCCACAACACCTAGGTACACCTCATCCGTCACTACAACAACCCCAACCCCACCTCCCATACCTACCCCATCCTCAATTCCCATACCAACCCCATCCTCAGTTCCCATACCAACCCTTCCCCCAACCCCAGGCCACTCCATACCCATTCCAACCCCAGGCCACCCCATACCCATACCCATACCCATTCCAACCCCAGGCCACCCCATACCCATTCCAACCCCAGGCCACCCCATACCCATACCCATACCCATTCCAACCTCAATCCACACCCCAACCCGTGGCCACCCACACCATACCTCAGCCTCAACCCCAACCTCAATCCACACCCCAACCCGAGGCCACCCACACCATACCTCAGCCTCAACCCCAACCTCAATCCACACCCCAACCCGAGGCCACCCACACCATACCTCAGCCTCAACCCCAACCTCAATCCACACCCCAACCCGAGGCCACCCACACCATACCTCAGGCCAAACCCCAACCTCAACCCAGTTCCCAACCCCGGGACCCACCCACTGCCAGTAGCTCCGCGTCACATACAGAGGGACTTGTGAGTCTGATTCCCAAGTTGACTCTGCCGACACTCAGAGGTAGGGAGTTGTCGCTTATTAAGGTGGAACGCAACCGCCAGGTGGAAGACTGGCTTTGTGAAATTGGTTCGATGCTGGAAGCTGTCCCGGGGGATAGATCGAAAATTGCTCTCGCTATGGGGGCTTGCGTGCACGTAGCCGGTCCACTGGCGGGATTTACAGAGTTTCAGCACCTGACATCTTGGCCTCAGTTTGTCCAAGCGATTAGGGGCAGATTCAAAGACAGGGTTTCGGAGGATGAGGCTTACTTTTATCTCGAGTCACTTAAGAGGGATGACCGAAGCACAGTCAAGGATTTCGGGTCAATATTAAAGAGAAGGGTTGACGACCTCACTAAGGAACTGGGGTTCGATTCGAGTCAGGCAGAGCAATTCGCTAAAGAGTTGTTCTGCAAAACGTTACCTTCCGATATGGGGCCATTGTTCCTTGCGGGGAGAGCGGGTGTGAGTTATGAAGACCTAGTCCAACAGGCCGCCACAGCCCTAGACAGGCAGACGCGCGCAGGGACATCGGGCACTCAGTTGTCGCCATACGTAGAGGCGGTAAGTAAAGGCGAGGGAGCCAAGCCGAGTCACTGTGGCGCGGGTTCATCAAGCAGGAGGCAGCCCTCAGCGGCAAGTTCGAGCCACCCTGCGCGGGGTAACAACAGGGATCCGCGTAGGTGTTACTCCTGCGGGATGCGTGGTCACATACAGAGGGACTGTAAAGTCACTATTACGAGAGCATGAAAGCAGTCTCCTAGTGATGGTAGGCCTACTTTTGAGGTGAAAGTGGAAGGTGTGAGATTGACAGCTTTTGTTGATACAGGAAGCCAGGCGACGGTAATTAAAAAGTCAGCCTTCAGCAATTTTAAGTATGCACGTCTTCAACGTTGCGCAAAGACATTAACAGCAGTCAATGGGGAAAAGATTGAGATCGTAGGTCAAGGTACAGTTAATTTTGAGATTGATGGGGAATTGCAGCCTCACACATGTACGATCGTAGAGAACCTTGATTTTCCTGGTCACATCTTAATGGGAACTGATTTTCTGTCGCGATTTGATTATTCCTTGTCTGCTCAAAAAGGGGCTAGGAACTGCAGGTTGCAGTTGGGACAGACTTCCTACCCAGTGGAGATGATCGACCATCCCCCAGTTGTAGCTTCAATTAAGAGGAAGCTGAAATATAATGCGCACTATCCAAAATTGATTTTTAAGTCTCTTCCAGACACAATTAAGAGGTCATGCGCATTGCATGCATTGACCAAACAGAGTTGCCCACCACATTCTGTTAAATTTATTAAAGTAGCCGTGGGACGTCACATACAACCAGGTACCACCCTTCAGGTGGCTGGGAGATGTGATAGTTTATTAATTCCTCATCACTTAGTTGTAGTGCTCGATAAAGGTGCACTCATTCCAGTTGTCAATCTTTCACATAAGACTTTTCGCTTCAGGGCAGGTGATAGGGTATCTCAGGGAACCATGGTGGAGGACACAGAAATCTTTCACCATGAGTCAGCTGAGACGCCAGCCGTCACTGCACAATGTAGTGCACTGAATATGTTGAAAACTAAAACACCATCCAAAGTACAATACGAAACGAGAAATGTTGCACAGAATGTAGAGGAAATAGAAAAATTAATTTCAGCACTTGATTTGCAACATGTTGCACAGGCAGATAGGAAGGCACTGAGAGGAGTTTTACGAAAATTCCCGAAATTGTTTGCGACAGAGGATGACCAGATTGGTCTCCTTGATAAGATCGAGCACACCATTCCAACTGGTGACCATTTGCCTGTGTACACAAGACAGTGGAGGTTGCCGGAACAGGCAAAGAACATTATCAGGGAGGAGTGCCAGAAAATGTTGAGACAGGGCGTGATAGAGCCTAGTACGTCACCGTGGCTCTCTCCTGTTGTGCTAGTTCGGAAACCGGACGGTAGTTATCGTTTCTGTGTTGACTACCGGAAGGTGAACGAACTAACTAAGGGTGATGTGTATCCGTTGCCCCGAATACAGGAGATAATAGATCAATTTGGTGCTGCTAAGTATTTCTCAACTCTTGACGCAAAATCGGCGTATTGGGCGATCCCGGTGGCAGAACAGGATAGGGAAAAAACAGCATTCTCGGATGGTAGGCACACTTATCAATTCCGTAGGATGCCGTTTGGTTTGAAGACAGCGCCTTCGTCGTTTCAGAGGGCCATCAACTTTATCCTTAGTCCGGTACTGGGTAGGCATTCTTTAGCGTACCTGGATGATGTTGTGATATATTCCAGGACGTTTGAGGAACACCTACAGGACTTGACTGAGACTTTGAAATTGTTAGATCAGGCAGGTTTCAGGCTGAATGTTCAGAAGTGCACCTTGGCGGCTCAGAAATTCAAATTTCTGGGGTTCCAGGTGTGCCCAGACGGTATCCGACCTGACCCAGATTCTTGCCGCGCCATTGCTGACATGCCTACTCCAAGGACAGCAAAGGACGTGCGTAGGTTTCTGGGGGCGGCCGGATATTTTCGTCGTCATATTGAAGGTTTCGCTGGCATTTCAGCACCCCTGACTGATCTGACAAAGAAAAATGCGAAGTTTGTGTGGAAATCTGAACATGACGAGGCCTATCGCAAACTGAAAGACCAACTAATCACGACACCGGTATTGGCTATTCCTGATTTTGAGAAAGAGTGGGAAGTGCACACTGACGCCAGCGGTATAGCTATTGGCGGGTGCTTAATTCAGCGAGACGCAGATAATTTACCCCATCCAGTAGCCTATTTCAGTAGGAAGGTCAAAGGACCTGAAGTTCGCTATTCAGCTACGGATCGGGAGGCACTGGCAGTAGTAGAATCAGTTAGGTATTTCGAGCCTTACCTATTTCAGCGGCATTTTGTAATCTACACAGACCATCGAGCGTTAACACACATATTTAAGAAGCGAACAAAATGCCCACGAATGTCACGCTGGTCTCACGAACTTTCGGCCCACTCATTCCAGATCTTGTACAAGCCTGGTCCAGCACATGTTGTGCCAGATACGCTAAGTAGAAATATAGCGGCAGTTCAAATTAATGAAAACATTGAAACCATTCCATCAGATAAAATGAGAGAATACCAGATGAACGAGCCGAGATGGAAAGAGATTATTGAGTATTTAGAGGGAGGAAAATACCCGAAAAAGAAAAAGAATTTACCTATTCATGATTTTGAGATGAAACAGGGCGTCCTGTATTATGTTAATAGCCAGAATGATAGGGCAGTATTTCAGCTAGTTATTCCGGACGCGTTGCGGTCATCAGCGTTAAAGCTTGCGCATGCTTCAAAAATTGCAGGGCATCCGGGGATCTTTAAAACGCACTTAAAAGCAAAGTCTCTATTTTATTTTCCAGGATTACTTTCTGAGGTAATCAATTTCGTGAAGTCGTGCCCTCGTTGCCAGAGGAGGAAAGGTACCCTTAAGGTACAAGCCCCACTTCAGGAATTTCCTGAAATTCGTGAACCGTTAGATCGTGTGGGGGCCGATCTGATTGATTTACACCACAGTCATTCAGGAAATAGATATGTGTTGGTGCTAGTTGACCATCTGTCTAGATACACTACACTAGTTGCATTACCTCAGAAGGATTCTCGTACGGTTGCAGATGCATTCTTGCGTAGGTTCGTTACTGTATTCGGACCTCCTAAAGTTTTAGTCTCTGACCGGGGTCAAGAATTCAATGGGAATATATTTAGAGAAGTTTGTAAGATTTTAGAGACAACTTCGGCTTTTACAACGGCCTACCACCCACAAGCAAACGGAATGACGGAACGGACTAATCGTTCAGTCAAGGATATGCTTGCAATCCTTGCTGAACATGATGCAAACACCTGGGATGAACACCTACCCTATGTTCAGTTCGCCTTGAATACTGCCATCCACCAATCAATTAACACCCAACCACTTCATTTGTTTACTGGTAATTCATGCAATTTCCCCTCAGGTCTGCTTAACAGACATAATGTTGCATACGGGGAGGACTATCCTTCAGAGGTCCTTGGTAAAATGAGAAATGCATGGAATATTGCAGCTGAAGCGTCCAAGAAGGCACGGACTCGGTATGCTCATTTTTATGACAAGAAAGTGCGCCCTCTTGAGTTGAAGGAAGGAAGCCTCGTATTGAGAGTGAATGAGGCTGCGCCCGCCAATCAGAGCAGGAAACTAGCTCCGAGGTGGCGAGGACCATATAGAGTAATTAAAAGGGCGGGGCCGGTTAATCTTGTCATAAAAGGAGTGTTCGAGGACCAGGTGGAAAGGACAATTCACGTAAATAAATTGAAACATTATCATGCTAGAGAGGAATTAGAACTGCCTTCAGCGGGTCTAGTTCCTGACTCAGCAGTGCTGACTCATGGCTTCACCGACGAGTCAGAAGATGAGGATGACCCTCTGTCATCGCTCATCAGTAGTCAGGTGCAGTCTCGCCACCCTATGGTGACGAGATCTCGCGCTGTACAGTAAAGTAACTTCCTTAGTTAGTATAATTTAGTATTGATTAGATTTTCCTGTAAAGGCAATGAGATGTACTATGTCTATACTTAACTCAGGTAGCAACTTTTACCGTGCTCTGGGGTTCCACCTCCACCAAACCCAGAGTATATCTATGCTTCCGCTGTGTTGTGTCTGTCTGTTCCCAGGTCTGATTGGTACACCGACCCAGTTGTTCCAGCCACACGTGAACCCTTGTCTGTAAAGACCGAGGGGGGAGGCACGTTACACAAAGCCCTCCCCCCACTAGACCCAGTAACACATACATCAGTTACTTTGGGGATGAGTGACTGTCCAAGAGTCACCCGGCCGACGCCTCACGTCACTAACGAGGTTGTCAGGGCCAGCGAGCTGTCCACATTATAGCAGTCACCGGAGGTGCCATACAACGCCGGGGTAGCTGTCTCGAGATCACCACTACCCACCTGCTGCGTCATCAAGACTGCAGTCATTCCAGCAGTGTTGGAGGAGAGGTCAAGAAATGGAAAGCACGTAGCAGTACTCAAGAATTTCGCCGGAAGATTAATGATTACGTCATCTGAAGTAACAAGAAAGCAGAAGTAAGGCGGTCACAGGTGGAAGGCACGGTTTCCCTACAGAGTACCGGGACTCGCCAATAGAAGGTCCCAAAATTGTCTCCTTTGGCCTAAAGTCGGCGGTACGAGGGTATACACAGTTGGTGTTTACGGCCTAGTAACCTGGTGACATCAAGAAACGCCTGAGATGACGTGAGCAATGATGGAAGACGAGATTCACCTGTTCTGCAAACAAGCAACCCGCCTCTACGACCTTCTGACACCACTCCTGCTAAGAGACACCGTTGGTACATCCAGTTCTGCTCTGCTGTGGTCATCTGCGACAAGTTTAACATCAAGACTACCGTGTGAACTGTGATTGATATGAAGGCGTGTGGACTGTCGAGAGCAAGATTAATGGCCGAAGTAACAGTATTCTACAGCTGTCACTTGGCACTCAGCTCTACTACACTCTGTCGTCATTCAGTAGTACCGGATGGGAGTACAAGAGGACCAGGTATTGATGTCTACACATGGGAAGAAGCAAGATCGACACCGTCATCGTCAGCGACTACATTCAGCATCCAGCAGCATCGATTTTTTTTTCTTCGATTACTCAATATGAACAATTGATACAAACAACAAAGTGGCTCTGAACATCTGTGTAAAGAAC
>NC_091207.1:40000-85000 GCF_040958095.1 Procambarus clarkii | reverse complement strand
ACTGAGCCCTGTGGGACCCCGCTGGTGACATCTCGCCACTCTGATGTCTCCCCCCCCCTCACCGTTACTCGATGTTTCCTGTTGTTTAAGTACTCCCTTATCCACTGGAGCACCTTACCTTTTACTCCTGCCTGATGCTCCAACTGTTTTAACAGCTTTTTATGGGGTACTGTGTCAAAGGCTTTTTGGCAGTCCAGGAAAATGCAGTCGGGCCACCCTTCACTTTCCTGCCTAATTTTTGTTGCCTTGTCATAGAATTCTATTAAACCTGTGAGGCACGATTTACCATCTCTGAACACCTGCTGGTGGTGTGTTACAAAGTTATTTCCCTCCAGATACTCTACGAACCTTTTCCTCACGATCTTCTCCATCACCTTGTATGGTATACAAGTTAGGGAAACTGGCCTGTAGTTCAGTGCCTCTTGCTTGTCACCCTTCTTGTATATTGGGACTACGTTAGCTGTGTTCCTACTTTCTGGTAAATCTCCTGTTTCCAGTGACCTGTTATACACCATAGAGAGTGGTACACTTAGTGCTTCTGCACCTTCCTTTAGTATCCATGGTGAGATTCTGTCAGGCCCAACAGCCTTTGTCACATCCAGCTCCAACAGACACCTTTTGACCTCATCACTGGTGAGGTCAAATTCCTCCAAGGTTGCTTGGTTTGCCTCCTCCTCATTCAGTGCAGGGGCTTCTCCTTTGTGAAGACCTCCTGGAATCTCTTGTTGAGTTCTTCACACACCTCCTTGTCATTCTCTGTGGACCTGTTCTCCCCTTTTCTCAGTGTCATCACTTGTTCCTTCATTGCTGTTTTCCTCCTGATGTGGCTGTGGAGCAGCTTTGGTTGGGTTTTGGCTTTACTCGCTATGTCATTTTCAAACTGTCTCTCTGCTTCCCTCCTCACCCTGAGGTACTCTTTTCTGGCCCTCTGATATCTCTCCCTGCTCTTCGGTGTTCTGTTATTTCTGTACTTTCTCCATGTTCTTTTACTCAGTTGCTTCGCTGCCATGCATTCCTGGTTAAACCATGGGTTTTTCTGTTGTTTTCGTTTTTCTCCTTTTGAACGGGGATATACCTGTCTGCAGCTTTCTGGCACTTCTGGGTGACAAAATCCATCATGTCCTGCACATTCTTGTCTCTAAGTTCTGTTTCCCATGGTATTCCCCTGAGGAAGTTCCTCATCTCGTCATATTTTTCTCTTCGGTAATTCAGTCTTTTTCCCTCTACTCCCATCCTTGGATAGGTTATCCCTACCTCCACCAAGTATTCAAAGGTCAGTACACTGTGGTCACTCATTCCTTATTTCTGACTCATTCAGGGTGAATATCAAGTCGAGTCCAGCTGGTTCATCATTGCCTCTCACTCCTGTGGGTTCCTTGACATGCTGGCTCAGAAAGTTCCTAGTGTGTGTGTGTGTGTGTGTTTGTGTGTGGGGTGGATGGTGTATGGTGGTGGGGGGATTGGCGGTGTGATCTTTTGATTCTAAGGTGACAGAAACTAGTACCTACATGAGCCGTATTCGTCAAGATTCTTTACTTTCTTTAGCTAGTATCCAAGACTACTTGTTATACTAAAAACACTGTACACACAAAGCCACAAACACTGGAGTGTGTGTATGGGGAGGTTAGGGGGAGAGATATTGGGAGGAAGGGAAGAGGAACAGAAGAGATCTATTTGTGTATGTTTAATGGGGGAGAGGGAGAAGGAAGAGGGTGAGAAATTATAGGTATGGTCAGTTGTCCAACAGTTGTCAACTAAGTGTCAAAGGCCGCTATCTAGCCAGTTCCCATAGGGTAGTGTTTTGGGTAAGATGGGGTGGGGGGAAGGGTATCCTGTTGCTGGCGTGATGTTTCACATACGTAAAAACCATTTCGTATTTTGATTTACTCCATCCCTTTACTGTGTGTGTGTGTGTGTGTGTGTGTGTGTGTGTGTTTGCTTGTGAGTGTGAGTGTCACGAGGGTCCCCTATGTGTCACACGTCTACCCGGAATGAGCCACTTTGTGAGTCTAAATGTATATGATAAACTGAACAAGATTTCTCTTATAATTAACCTTACTGTACATCAGTTAACTGACAGGAGCAGGCAGTACTCACCGGCCAAAACCGTCCCGCTCACCAAACCATGTGAGTTTATAATGATGTCCTTATGTCCTGGGCCTCGGTGGATTCGTCGTCTCTCCACGTGGTGTGGAGTCCTACTCTTCCACTGAGTGCCAGTGGATCGGTGCTGGTGGTTGTTTCAGTATGCTGTATCCTTTCGCCTGTTGTGTTACCGTTCACTAATTTACTGTATCACTGTTCTCTATTGCCCAATTATTCCTTGATACAAATATGTAAACATCGGCCTCGTGGCCCTGTGTGGTGACTCTCCATACAAGCTTAGTGGTTAGCTATGGTGAACACAAAAGTAAATATTTATATATAACGTGTATATATAGTGTAATAACAGCAAAAGGAGTATGTTGGGAGGAGCCATTTTGGTGAGGGAGTGAGGCTGTCGTCTGCTGGCTGGTGTGTGACATGTCATGCCATGTATTGTGGCAACTTTGCTGTTTGGACACCATACCAGCCTAGTTGTTCAATTATGGTGTATAAAAGATTAAGATACTTATATAAAACGTGTGGATATAGTTTAATTAATGCACAAACAGTATTGTTGGAGGAGGAATGCTGGCGAATAAGGTGTTGAAGGAGTGAGGGAGATGGCGTCTGCTGGCTGGGTCTGGCAGTTCACTCTTGTTGTTTGGACTCACCATTCCAGTTTTGTGGTTCGCTATGGTGGACACAAATGTATATACCTATATATAACCTGTGTATATATAGTGTAATAACAGTAAAAGGATATGCTGGGAGGAGACATTTTGGTGAGGGAGGTGTTAGTGTGGGAGGGAGTGAGGCTGTCGTCTGCTGTGTCACTTGTCATGCAGATTCTTGTGGCCACTATGTTGATTGGACATCATACCAGCTTTGTTGTACAATTATGTTGAATAAAACATGTAGATACGTATATATAACGTGTGTGTGTGTATATAGCGTATTAACAGCATAAGCAGTATAGTGGGAGGAGGATTTTTGGTGAGTGAGGTAGCATGGTCTGCTGGCTGTGGTATTGACGGCCACTATATTGTTTGGACACCATACCAGATTAGTAGTACATTTGGTTTACACATTTTTATTATATAAATATAACACATTACACACTATTGAATTTTATTACTGCAAAAAAGTGAGAAAAAATCAGAGACATTGAAATAATTAGGTAATAATGTCGTTGTGTCAACTGTTGCCTGCCGCGAGGTAGAGAAGACTGTCAGAGGACACTTACTGTCAACGCTTTAATTTTGCCAGACTTTACCGTTTTATTGCAGCCAAAATATGTCACTTACTATTTGATTTTGATTTTCTCATGATCAGGGAACACAAATGAGCATTTTTATATGATGAAACAAAAGTTTTTAATAATATAATTTCTTGCGCCTGGTGGTGTTGAAGGCTATTAAGGCAAGCGCCTCCCAGTGGTTATTGATTAAGTCTACCGTTTAATTATGGTAAGATTTAAATATAAAACCCACCAAAATGTGTGAAGGGAAGTTTACTGGTGAAAAAAGTTATAAAATGCACTCTGCTGAAATGTAATATATACAATTATTTAATTTTATAATTATTAATCAAATCAATTACAGGTAGATTTCCCCCAAATAATTTATGGACCTTCGAACTGGATGAACCAGAAATGCTACACTGGTTCATCATATACAGAAATTATTGGATCTTGAGCAACAAATATAATTTACAAGCCTTTGAACCTAGATGGGTACTTAATGATCCTAGATCACACTGGTCCATCAAATTAAATAAAGCAGTCCAATGAATCAATAATATATTAAACACATATCGCCAGTCATAGACTGGTCAGTAGCCTAGACTCACAGCCGTTTCGTGGAGCTTATCCACCAAATTCGTGGAGTGTGATATCCATGGAGTTTTATCACATAAATTAAATAAAACCAAATTGTGGCTTTATTTTTACAGAGTTTATCTACTAGATTGTGGTGTTTAATTTCGCGAAAGGTCACTAATAAAATAATTATTAGTACCAAAATAACACCGGTGGTTAATGAGAGGCTACCAACAACAATTGTGTATATAATTTATCTAAGAAGAAAAGTATTTAAAATATAAACTAAAACTCCAATTAAAATATTTTGCACTTTGTGTCTATTACACAATATTCTAGTAGCTAGATCCCAACCCCTTTTAAGGGAAGCATTTTACCATTGACTAGTGTTGTTGGAAATTTCCAACACTAATAAACTACTATTGTATTATAATAAATCATTAGCATTATATACTAACTACAGTAGTTACTAATTTCACTAACGGTAGTGTCAACATAAATTAACCATTGCATCTGCGTATTAATGCTAGAATTCTCATGAAATCAAGTAGCAACATTGCGTCAGATAATGTCCAGTTAGACACATTTATTACCAATGGATTAGAGAATTGAATGTGGTTCTCTAAAATTATCAGTATGCCGTGTAATAATTACCTACGGATAATATAACTCCCAATAATCTAAAACCGAGAGTTATTAACTGAAATAGTTATGTAGTAGCAGTTTTCTCTGTTACGTGTGAATGCCATGGAGAAAATAAATTCTTCTCTATTTCTCGTTTAACACCATAAAACGAGAATATGATAATATTTAAATCCCTACAATTGCAACCCAGTTCTCGTTAACGTATTACATCCATAATTGCGCGGAAAAGAATTATTCGTGATTAATAATTTCTGTGGTGAATGCGAGAGACGGGTTGAGGGAGGCGGCGACGCCATTGTGCGAGAGAAGGCATCCCTGGCGTGAAGAATGGGGAGACACGTGGTAGTGACTGGGGAATTTATCGGCAAGAATTACGTTGATACTCGGTCAATAGTTAATAATTACTTATTAACGTGTTCTATAGTGCTCAGCCAGTTAATAACGTTTCAACAATTGAAGCCAAGACCCGTAATTACATGTACACGGCAGTGGACGCCAGGGACTGGCTGACGCGGTTTCGGCAGACCTCAGTATTTAATACGCTCATGTTAAGTATATGTTTCTCGATTGATGCATCATCCTAGATTATATATTTGTGAGTAGTCTGTCGTCATATAGCGAGGATACCCAATATACAACGTTAGTAAAATTTCGACAATTTCCTCCGTTTTCATGAATATTGAAAATAAAACGTAGCCTATTCAAATGCTACTTAAATTTCTCTAATTTCAGCGTGTATACGAGGAGTCATCAAGTTGTTTCTCATCATTCGTGATATTCACCTCGAGTTCTTTCTTTGTGGAGATCCTGTGACCACGAGGACGAATGACGAAATGATGTTACAGAAATCGTCTTAAAGACATTTTTTCGTACAAATTTATTTAATATGGTTATTGATTCTTATATAATTCCTGTAGAATCTTTACATTGAATAGATTATTACCAGAAATGATGATTGGTAATTAATGTGTTTTGCTCTGACTGTTGCTCAGTAATTCATGATCTTTAATATTCACAATTTGAGTTCTCATATTTTGAATCTATAGTAGTTTAGATTAATTATATCCTTTACTCAACAATGAACTGGTGGCAAACCACACTGGTTCCTAGATATATATGAATTTCTAGAAATACCCCCCAATGTAGGTCTTTGAGGCTCTGACTTTAATTAATTAATAATACATTCCATTCATTATTTCAAGTGATTATTCTCTTAATGATTATCCATAGACACTGGTTCTCTAGTGTTATTCTAATGATCACTTCTATTAGTTTTCCCTCTTTTCTCAAAAGTGGGTGGTCCTTCGATTTATTAAATCCAATAAGTAAATAATTGAATATATGAGTTAAGCCCCAGATATCCCACAAGTGTTGAACTAAATACTGATCAACCTAGTCCCATTTATATTACCATAGCCTAGTGTTGTACTAAATATTGAACAACCTAACACCATTAATTAATTATGCAGGCCCTTATATCTGGTGGGATCAATACCAGCATAAGTTGTGTTGTGTATCAATAATTATTTTCATATTTTATATATTTACCTATAATCATTTCACCGTTTAGTGTTAATGAATGTCTGTACCAACCAAGCATGATAAAGAAAGGCTAACTTGCAGTACTCCTACAGGGACACACCTATTTACTGGCAATCAGGGATAAAGAGATGCAATCACCTGTTCGACACACAAAGAAGACAAGTAGTAGTAAGGAGGGTATACAAAGAGGATATGCAGCTGGTGCCACCTGCAGGGCCAGATTTTACACATTATGAGTTAGTATGTTATTATGCCATATTTTATTATATATCATTTAAATACATTGCGCAATGGCAATATTCTTATGTCCCTTTGTACAAAAAACTGACAACCACTTTTTTTTCTCTCTCCTTTGTTTCTATTCGGATTTTGTTGTGACTTCTACATCTTGGAGAACGCATATCTGTCACTAAGCATGTGAAGTTGTAACGAAATTGGTCAACATGTTAAATCGCGCACCCCGCGCGTCACCCCCTCAACGATACGATTTGGGTCCCAGCGTTTCACGGGACCCCAGCGTTAATTCCGAAAAGTGTATACTCTCTTCAACTTTGTCACCTCAATTCTCGTTCTACAAGATTAAATTTGGTATCATTGTGTTCGAAATAGAATTCTCTACAGCACTAAATGCATATAAACTCCAAAAGCCCGGCTAATTACCCGCAGCAAACAGAGAAAGTGCGAACGAGTTACCCAGGAGCACGCAAACTCGATAAAATGTTTTCGCTATTTTCACTCTGGTCACCTCAATTTTCGTTCTAGGTCTTTCATTTTGGTCTGAATGGTTCACAATAGAATTCTCTAGAGTAACATTAGCATATAAAATAAAAAACCTGGTCACGCTCCAACCGCCGACGAGTTGAAGACGAGCCATGTGTTAGCCATGAGTGAGCGCTCAGACGCCTTCCAGCTACACTCCCAATTCCCGCCCACAAATGTTTAGTATTATTTCCTGGTGATAATCTCAATTTTCGTTTTACAGCGCTCATTTAGGTATGAAAATGTTCCTAATAGAATTCTTTAGATGGATAGTGCATATAAGGGCCAATTGAAGAACAACATTGCCTGTACAATACGGGAAAGTATGAAAAAAAAATAATAACAATTTTTGTACTTACCACCTCAGTGTTGTGTGTTGAACATGCCATGGGTTGAACATTTGTTTTATCCACTCCACCTGCTCCTGGAAAACGTTTCTTGCAGGGTCAACCCATGTTTTGTATAGGTGGAGTGGATGGTGGGCAAGCATTACTGCAGGGTGCAGTAACTGTAGCATGGTGCAGGACACAATGCCACATCACACGTCTTGCACTTATAGTGTGTGTCCTTCCTTTTACCCGACAATTTGCACACACGACACCTCAGACGCTTCTGTATCTTTACTTGGGTATGGGACAAGTTTCTTTTGAGGCGGTATGGATTATCCACAATACGGGGTCTTGTTGCAGCAGAAGCACCACTAGTGATAATCACAGCCTCGTCTTCTGACTCAGACGATGAAAGTAAGTCTGCAGGTACAGGTGAAGTGAATAGTGGGCGCCTCACACCTGAAGGTCCTGCTGTTGGAGGTCTGGGTGTTGATGGTCCTGGTGTTGCAACATTGGCTCCAGTGGCATTGACATCAGCAGCATGTGGGATGTCATCATCTTCCTCAGGCCAGTTACTTGACTTATAGAACAATAGTGCAGCAATGACTTGTTCATGGAAATGGAGTAATGTCAGTTTCCTTCTATCTGTTGTATAGTAGTTGTACATCACAAAAGCATTGTAGATAGCCATTTGCACAAAATAAAAGGTCATTTTCTTCGTCCATTTGTGTGTTTTCCTTGTGAAGTGATAATATTTGATCATTTGGTCAAAGTGATCAACACCTTTCATGTTTGTATTGTAGTCACAGATTGCATTCAGCTTGTTGACAGTTACCTGCTGCACTGAGGTTGTTCCATCACGATTCCGTACTCGTTTTCTGCGTTGAACCTGTTGTGTTTCTGCATTGTGGCAATTTGTTATGAGTGAAAAAATTCGTTTATCTTTCCACAAAATTATGAAAGTATTGTCCTTGCGTTTGAATAAAGTTTTATCTACTGGCACTTTACCCTTTGCTTGCATCTGAAGAGATTTAGGTGCACCACGCTGCAGTCTGAGGGTACCACAGGTGTATACCCCTACTTGAAGTAGTGCCTCACTCAATCTGACCGAATTGTAATAGTTGTCCATATATAAATGGTAACCTTTATCCTTCAGTGGTTCAATCAAGGCCATAACTGTGTCAATCGTCGTTTTCCGAACTCCTAAATAGATTTCAAAATCATAAATGTAGCCACTGGTGGCTTCAGCTAGCATGTAGAGCTTTATTCCGTATTTATCTGGTTTATTGGGATTATAGGTCTTGAAAGATAGACGGCCACGCCATGGCATTGTCCCTTCATCCAAACTCAATTTTTTATTGGGGAATGTATATTCTCTTGAATCTATTCAGGAGATATTGCATGAGTGAGCGAACTTTGATAAGTTTGTCAACTCCTTGGCCTGGTGGTATTATTGTTATAAACACTTATTGTTATAAACATGGAAATATTTAGCAATCATTTCAAATCGCTTACCAGTGATGAAGGTGTGTTGAAACAAGGTATGTGCCAGAATCTGCTTGTTTGCCATTACATTCTAAGTCTTGGCAAAGGGCAAATACCCATCAAGATCGTCAGTCCCAAATATCTAGCAATTTCTTTCTCTGTCACTGGTTGCCATCTGTACTTTGTCCTTTGCCCAGTACCTGCCTAACTTTGGGAAGCATATAAATTTGTTTCATAGGCAATATATTTCAGCAATTTTTGAGTCAGAAAGAGTTGAATGAAACCAAGAACAGTGGAAGGTACAGGAACAGTCAAGCCTGGTGTACCTGTAAAATTGTCCAAAAAGGGTGCAGTATTGTCACTACACCATCCATCATCAAAATCTGTTGGTGCTGGGGTACGTGTGGTACGTCTGGCTCTGGCACGAGCTCCAGTACCGCGCCGTGCACGAGTGGCAGTCTCGACCTCAGATTCCTCACTTCCATCACTATCAAAATCCTCACCGGTCGTCTCTGTTTCTAAATGTTCACTACTTGCATCAGTATCAATACCGACATCAGTTTCATCACTAGATGACCCAGACAAATCGTCAAATACAGCCTGAAACTTAGAGGGAGTTAGTCTCACATGCTTGTACTTCTTCTGTACACTAATCAGCTTCTGCTTTTCACGCCTTTCTTTCGCAATTTTCTTCCTGGAAGGGCCTTGTTCATGATCACTATCCATCATGGAGTAAGCGTAGATAGTTTCTAAAGCCGCAGTAAGAAATATAGCCACGGAAAATAGCCGAAATATTCACACGTTTGAGACGCGAGGGGAGATGACACCGGTCACAACAGTGGAGCGAAAACAATGGGCCGACAGAGTGTGCCGCGCCGCCTGCGGGCCACTAGGCGCAACAAAAAAAATGGGAAGACATCGGCGCGCATTTTAAACCCAGTCACAAAAAATCGGATAAAAACCTGATGTTTGGCGAATATTTGAAGTGGATGACGCAATGCTGCGTCATCCCCGGCATTACCGACATGAAATGGATGACGCAATGCTGCGTCATACCCAGGCGAAAGTGTAATATTAATAATGTTATATAACATATATAACAAAATAACAGGTGGCAGAATTTGTGACTAAATTTTTGGGGGTAGATATATTTACAGATTTCAAATTCTATTATCTTTGTCTCTTTAGGTTGTATTGTTGAATGAGGACCATATTAGGGTCTTATTACTTTTATATGGGCAATAGTTTCCACAATATATATGTTTGTTAGAAGAACATAAGAATGAAGGTAATTACAGAAGGTCTGTTGGCCCATATGAGGCAGCTCCTATTTATGTCCACCCAGTCTCATTCATATATATGTCGAACCTACTATTAGACAGTTAAGGAGCACAGTGTCTGTTATACAGTTATCCCTAACGTATACCTATATTTTTTTTTTTTGTGGGGGGGGGGGAAGTAATGTAAATATGGTGAGAATCGGTCAGAAACTGAATTTTTTATCAGGTCTCAAATTTAATATTCCTGTTTTAGAGATAATTGAAGTTGAAGTTATTGAAAATGAATAATTCGAATAATGCTAAGGTATATGGATGCCTTAGAATTAAGAACTTTGCACATAGTGTGTAAATATGGTGGGAATCGGACAGATGCTTAATTTTTTACCAGGTCTCATATTTGAAATCCCAGTTTTAGAGATAATTGAAGTTGAAGTTATTGAAAATTAATATGGTAGTTCTAATTAAAGAATTTTCTTGTATGTTTTAGTAAACATTTCTTGGGATTTGTACTCGAGTGTGTGAAAGTTATAGGTCAATATGTGCTTAGATGAAGTTTAGGTTTATGAAAAATCAATTCTAATGATATTGTTGAACAGACAACTGTGCACTTTATATGTAAATATGGTTCGAATAGATCAGAAACTCAATATTTTTATGCTTATTACAGTTGAAACTCTAGTTATAGTCATAATTGAAGTTGAAGTTATCGACAATGAATAATGTAGTATTCATTAATTTTCTAGTATGTTTTAATAAGCATTGTTTAATATTCATACTCATATATGTGAAAGTTGTCAGTAAATATGTGTTGAAATAATGTCAAGAAAAAATAACCCAAAAAAAACAAATATAAAGGTAATTATAATAATTAAAATTATATAGGGGATATATTTAGGGGTCTACTTTATGTAAGTGAAAAGTCCTGATCTTGTCCCTAATCATCGAAACCACCAAAAGAGGCAAAGAAAACTGAGCTTGAAATCTGTGAAAAGGTAAGCCAAAAAAAAATCAAAGTTCTGCAAGTTGTAACTGATTTATTTGTTGACCAATTTAATTTTATCTTCACATAGGTTGGACAGGTTATACACTCTCCAGGATGTAGAAGTTACACCAAAATTTGATAATAAACAAAGGAGAAAAAAAAAGAAAAAAGAAATTTCCCCTAAAAAAAATATTTGGGGACATTGGTGCAAGTAACAGATATTAACATTGGGCAATGTATTTATATGATGTATAGCAAAATAACATACTTACTCCTTACTATGTGTGTTGTTATGTATTATGCAGCAATGATATAATGGCACCAGCTGCATATCCACCTTGTGGAAACTTCTGACTATTTTTCTTCTTATTTGTACGTCGGACAGGTGCTTGTATCTCTTTATTACTGCATTATTCTTCAGTTCCTGTTATTAGGAGCTGTTCCCCTTATCAACAAAACGTTCTTCGGTTTAAAAAATTCGTCTAAAATAAATTTCTGAAAATATTTTAATGAAACTTTCACGACACTGAAGATAATAAGATTAGAGATTTGTTTAACATTTATAAGTAATTTTTACATAATTCGTTTATTTTTCGCTTCTTGACCCCTAAGGCTGAGCAGCCTACGGGTTAATGTACAATAACCTCGGAGGTAGTATTTTAGCCTGGTGATATAAAACTGACCCTTGGCTACTATCGTTAGTAATTGCTCAAGATTATCAGCAAGTACCCTACTTACATTAGGAACAATATAATAGGCCCTGTAAATTCCAACCAAGCAGTCAACATAGCTGATCTAGAAACAAAACTGAAAAGGACCCAAAACGACTTAAGGGTCACTTAACAAGGCAGATTAATAAATGCCATGATCTGTCACAACAAACTCCAGTTGAACATATTGAACTAGAAACCTACTTGCAAGTTGCAACAAGTATGACCAAGTCAAACGCCAAATAGAAAGTATTTGGCTGAATTTGCCAACACCAATGCAAGTACTGGTGTATTATATGGTATTATGGATGATCTGGCAAATTATGAGGATGACACTCAAGCCAGGTTAAATCCTTTTGTCAAATTAATTACCCAGAGTAAAGCCACAAAAAAACTGCAACTAATACTACTCGTCCAGAAGTTAAACGACCTTCAGTCAGTTTACCCACATTCTTTGGAACTGAGGATGAAAATTGGGAAAACATCTGGAATTAATTTGTTGATGCTGTGGATTCTAAACCCAAAATTCTTAAAACTACCAAATTCACATACCTACGCAGTCAACTTAAAGGTGAAACTGAAAAGGTGGTAACAAATTTAACCCTAAATAGTGACAGCTATGATCTTGCAGTTTAGCTCCTTAAAGATAATTATGATAACACAGAGCGAGCTGTCACACATTTAGTTTAAAAATTTTGGACTTGCCCCCAACTAATGAAACCACTGACTAACTCCAAGCCTTCAGATTGTAGCTTGAATCATTACAAAAAGCACTCAGCCTTAAAATTAAGGTTGATATAAATAGTGCTGAGTGGTTAACTAAAGTTAACGTATGATGTAAATAACCCAGTGAGACTATGGATAGGTTGAGTTCCCTGTATAGCTTATATTCTCTGACAGTTCAAGAGATTACAAAAGGTTTACGCTCTGTTGTAGAATGACAGCGAGCAAATACAGATAGTAAACCAACAACCAAACCCTCGTTAATCACCAATAATAAACCACAGAGTATACCCAGTACTGTAACTAAACATAAAACATTTAACTCCACTCCACAAGGGAAATTTGGCAGTGTGGGCACATATGCATTGTGGTCCCTCAGAGTCTTGTAGCGAGTAGATTAGGCCACTCATATACTAGCTCCAAACTCATTAGCTTAATGAGAGAGTAGCACAACTCTCAGTAGCACTAATGACTAAATTCAAACCTTTTCTCTAATTACAGTTAACATTCCTTCCAACCTATTGGAGGATGATGAGGGGAGGTGTGGTCTAAACATATAAGCGATCGAGAAGCGAATAATCATCAGAATAATTTCCACAGTGATTCAGTTAACTTCAGTTCATACGCTTGGGAGTTACCACACACTTTCTACCTCAAGAATGTAGTACTCGACATATTCAGTTCTAACCGACCCCAAGACGCTTCAACTTCGATACAGAACAGACAGTAAACTCCGACTGCATCGAACTCTGTGTCAAAGCCAAAGCATCTTGGGGTCGGTTAGAACTGAATATGCCTAGTACTACATTTTCGAGGTAGAAAGTGTGTGGTAACTCCCAAGTGTATGTAGTGAAGTTAACTGAATCACTGTGAAAATTGTACTGATGATTACACACTTCTTGGTCGCTTATATGATTGGACTACACCTCATCTAAACCTAATCCAATAGGTTGGAAGGAATGTTAACTGTATTTACGGAAATGATTTGAGTTTAGTCATTAGTGCTACTGAGAAATGTTCTTCTCTCTCATTAAGCTCATGAGTTTGGAGCGAGTATATTATTGGCATAATCTACTAGCTACAGTCTACAGTTACTGTTTCACCCAAGGTGGTGACTCCCAAATGTGCTGTAGGCTGGATTACATGTTTATTCTGTAATGAAGAACATTCCATATACCACTGCACTAATTACCTTGACCGTACTACACTTGTAAAGCGACTCAAGGAATTGCATAAATGCACTAAGTGCCTCAGGTTGTTTAACACCGATACATGTACAACCCAACTGCAAACCTGCAACAGATGCAATAAAGGGCAACACTACTCAGTACTGTGTGGAGACATAAAATTAAAGTTCCCAAAGCCAAGGTGGAGGAAGAGGCTTCCATCACCGTCCTGTTATGCAAAGAACGAAAGGATATAAGTGCCGTGTCGACAAAGTCTAAGAAAAATGTGACTGCTAACTGCCCACCTTACAATAAAAAAACAGTATGACTGAGGTCAACACCCACGGATTTTTTGACCAACGGTCCCAAAAAACATTTGTCGCCCAGGAAGTGGCAGATAACTTAAAATTGAAACCTTTTGCACAGGAAAAACTAAATATAACAGGGTTCCTGACCAACACAGGACCCCACGCCTGAAAGTGGTCTAACCATTAGTATATTTAGGCGGTTATGTGCGACCTGTACAAGCCATTGTAGTAGACAAAATCCCATCCGACCAATATGATCATGGTCTAGGGACAACAGCCAAATAATTACAAGAAAGGGGAATTAAGTTGCATGATAACAAAATCACGTCTGACCACCTCTTCATCATTGGATTCCTTGTACGTTCAGAATATTACCATAAATTCTCACTAGACAATTCATCACTCTAAAGAGCAGGATATGAACCTGTTATTGTCTGTGGGAGGCAATTTGCTCACTGGTTCAGTTTTGAGTTTGAAACAACCCACATCTTTAGACAACCAACATGTCAACCTAGAGGTGGTGGCGTTACTAGGTTGAGAACAGTCACCACTTAAATTCAGAGACTTGTCTCTGAAGATTCAGAGAATTCGGAGATCCCTCTTTACATAAATTATAAAATCTAGCCACCTTAGGGATCCTCCCAGAACAACCTAATCCAGATGACGACTGGATATACAATCAATACCTGGACTCATTTGTCTACTGGGACAACCAATACTGGGTCAGGTTACCATGGAAGCTGAATCATCTTTAGATGCCAGTAAATCATTTCACGACTTACTGGCATCAATTAAGGTCTTAGGTATTGCACTTAAATAGTCAACCTGGGAACCTGAAATTGTACCAGGGCATAATACAACAACAACTCGATAACAAATTCATCGAAGTTGTAACCAATGATGACCCCAAGGAAGGACACTATTGTTATGACCCCCAGGTACCCAAGTGAGGTAGGTGCCTTGTGAGAGTTATTCTACCCACCAGACTATAGTTAGAAGTCTGGGAAAGGAACTGAATAGAGTAAACGTCGGTGAATTAGGACCGAAAAGAAAACCAGCAGAGGACAAGCATCTTATAGAAGTGAGTGAGAGTCAAAATGTCAAAATGTTTACATTTTGTTACGTGATGTGACGCAGACGGAAGTCGTAATGCGTCACTTGAGTTGCTACAGTCGTCAGGAATGGACGTACGTCGGATTCCTCCTGGGAAGAAGGAACAATATAGTTCCCAGTTTAGTGGATGAGTGAAGGCTACATATTACAAAGTGTGAGGGAAATGCCTGGGACGTCATAAGTCATTTCTCAGTGATCAGGAATAGTAATTGGGACGGCCGGAAGCCTACATGATGGTCGTATACTCTGTGGACCCTAATGTGTGTTATCCTTCGGGTGGAAGACAGTAAGCAGGTGTTTCTCTGTGAAGCCTGCCAGGCGACATCGTGCTCTCAAGACAAGACTGAGGGGAAGCTTCAAGAGACAGTCCAAAAGGATTTTGGTGGACGATCAAGCGTAGCGCCATTTTGGAGCGCCCAGGGCGAGTGTCGCCAGATCGTCACTTTCTGCACTGAGTGCACTTAATTAATTGACAGATAGTTTATTATTAATCGATCGTGTTCCTGGTGATAATAAGAGACGTTTACGAACATTTGTTAGATATTTCATGAAGATAGTAAGAATATATAAGCAATTAGAGATGATGGGACATGTTGGAGGTGAGAGTGACGCATGCTTGCTCTCCGGAGGTCAGTGAGCGACCAAGCAGGGTTGCCAGATCCAAACTGCTGAAAGTAGCGAGCTGAAGGTCTAAAAGTAGCGAATTTGTAATAAGAGTAGCCCAATTTTTTGTTTAGTGACTAATACGGGTTTCAAAGTAATATATTATAATATATAGAGTACATAAAACGATTTTAATTGTTTTGTTAATATTATCTCTGCATATATATATTTAATCAATATGATAATAGGATAACTTACCAATATTTACTGTATGAAGCATAATGGGTGTGGAGTCCTTCCACGTCTTTACAGTTGAAGATTACCAAGATCTTGATCTGCATCCACAACCTCGTTCTTGTATATTGCAGACTCATATTTAAACTTTGACATGAGTGGTTCAAATGACGAGCAACAAGTTACATATTCTTAGAGATATGTTTTAATTCTCAAGATTGATGTCAAAAGCTCAAGTCCCATTCGATTTCTCAGTTTAGTTTTCACAGACGTTACTCTCGAAAATACCCGTTCAACCAGGACATTACTGATTTGCAAGCTGTATATTTCCAAGGCAAACTGGGCGAGGTCAATCAGTATAGAATCGCCAGCAGCGTTCTTAACAGTTATTGTCTTATTCTAAAGTGACGATTCAGATGTCGGAATTTGTCCCTCACAAATGTTGGACTAGTCAATGGTTAACAGTAGGGGCCGCTGACTTTCAATTTCAATAAGCTTAGATTGGTCAGCTAATACTAATGTTAGTTTTGAAAATGGTGGCCGTGTGTGGCTAAGGCATATGACAGATAACAGATTTTTCACCTTTTTTAAAGTTTCAACATTACTAAGAATACGAGAAAGAAGCAATTAGCAAGCTTTCACTAAAAAATTATCGCATCTTTCTTTAATATTTTGAAACTTTTCCTGGGTTATAAAATTGTTTTGTCTGTTAGTGGCCCGAAGTGTTGAAAATTCGTAACCAAAGTCAACTTTCTCCAGCGGCAGATACATAGAAATGTAGTCCAAATTAACATGAAGCTTTGCATGATGAGGATGCACGATTCTTCTGAGTATTCCAAGAGTGAATTTTTCTAAGACAGTGTGAAGGCTATACTGATCTGCTTCATCTTTTTGATAAAGTAAATTCATCCTTTCAAAATCATTTAGGATTGGTTTGAGACATGTGAAATATAGCCCATTGGAGGGATCAGCGTACATTGAAAATAGTTGCCTGCAATTAACATATTTATCACAAGAGGAAAAAAGCTATTTGGTAATAAGTTGTTAAAGAATCCCACTGATCTAACAGCCGCTTTACACTACCACTCCTTGCCAACCATCGTCTTCCTGACAAAGGTATTAACTGTAAGGGATCTTTCCAATCATTTATCAATCTGGAAATTTCTAGATAACTTTCTCCCCTTAATGAAGATCTGTTTAACCAGGTGTAGCTTTTGGGATAAAGTATTAATGACAATTAAGGTTGGGAAATCTATGGCCCCTGGGGAGGATTGATTACCTTGCCTTGCGGTTACTTTTTCTTTCGAAGATTCCTAGTATCAATGCCCCCAGGGGGCCGGTCTGGGACCAGGCCTCCTGGGGTAAGTGGTCAAGTCAGTCAGGCTGTTGGACGCAGCTGTGATTTGTACACATTATATTATTAAAACATAAATAATCATCATTGAGTTTTTTAATATTAATAGCCCAAAGTAGCCCAACTTGCTTTTAAACTAGCCCAAAAAGTAGCAAGTAGCGAAATTAAAAATTTGGGAGCGCGGGGTTCTCAAAAGTAGCCCAATTCGCTACTTGTAGCCCAATCTGGCAACCCTGCGACTTGGGGGCTTGGCCCCAGGGGTACGCCTCAAAGGTTGATTTCGGTGTGGACTCGCCTAGGAATGGGGGAGGACCCATCTCAGAAAGACCGGTAAGGAGATGTCGGATGGCGATATTAATGTAAATATATATTAATTATGTGTTGCTAGGGAAATTGTTATTAGGGTTTGGTAATGGAATTAGGTTTGTGTGGGGGGAGAAGTTCGTGAAGGAGCTCCGTGTCTGATGAAGATTACATGGTGAACTTCAGTGGTGGAGCAGAGCTTCAGTGTTAATATAAAACTTCGAGTGTAGTGGACCTACACGTGTCGTTATTGAAGCTGCTTAGAGGAACTTCACAGACATTGAGTGGGATTTCAAGTAGCAGCAGATATTGGAGAACTGCAGGAGTACCTACCTAATATTTTGAGGACCCAAAGACAGTCGTTCTTAGTGGTGGGCCTCAGGACATAGAACGGAGGATTGTAGAGACACTTTGATATGTATGCAGGAGTGCATGAGTACATATGGCGTGAGTGAAGCAATGCAAGGTGAGAAAATCTAATATTTCTTGTTGAAGAAATTCTTTATATTTTAGTTAGGCAAACCAAGCAGTGAGGAGGCAGTAGGCTAAGGGCTGAAAACTGAACAGCAGCCTAGTGCCGTTTATTTGAGGAAAACTGGAGATGATATTAGAGTGAGGCCGGTTTATAGCAGCCTAGGGTATATATATATATATATATATATATATATATATATATATATATATATATATATATATATATATATATATATATATGTCGCTTAAAGCGGCAGCTAAAAGCCTTCGTGAGAACAAGGAGATAGTTGTCTGGAGAGGTGACAAGTCGGCAATATATGTCATTCTTAAAAAAGACGAATATCTGGCGAAAATGAACATCATACTCTCTGACCAAACGAAGTTCCAAAGGGTAACGAAGGACACTACAGCCGAATTAAAAGCAAAGGTCAACAAACTGATCGAAACTGTGAACGCCAAGAAATCCGGACTCCACCTGCCAAAGATCATTGGGGAATATAAACCTGGATATGCGTATGGAAATGTCAAGACACACAAGCCTGGAAACCCACTTCAGCCAATCATTAGCCAGATACCCACACCCACGTACAGACTGGCGAAGCGACTCAACGGCCTGCTGACTCCTTATGTTCCTTGCGCCTTCAGCCTGAAGTCTCCAAAGGAATTTGTTGACTTACTGCGGGGCACACGGGCCACAGGGATAAGAGCCTCGTTGGACGTAGAATCGCTGTTTACCAACGCACCTGTGGACTAGGCAATCGGAATGATAGCCGACAGAGTGTATCGTGATCCAGCCTGTACTCCTCTTGACATACCAGAAAATATTCTGAGGAAACTGCTCCAAGCTTGTACTAAAGAGGCACCCTTCTTGAGCCCGGATGGGCACATGTATTAGCAAGTAGATGGGGTCGCCATGGGTTCTCCCCTAGGTGTCCTGTTTGCAAACTTCTACATGGGTACCATCGAGCAAAAAGTCTTAGTCGACATGAACTTGAAACCGGCCATATACTGCAGGTATGTTGACGACATTTTTACACAGGTACCTGATGTCAGACATCTGCAGGAGCTGAAGGAGGCATTTGAGCAGAGTTCCGTGCTGCGTTTCACTTACGAGATGGAAAAGGATGGGAAGCTGCCCTTTCTAGATGTAACAGTCATGGAAAAGGGCGGAGGTTTCCACACTGCAGTCTACACTAAGGAAACGAACATTGGAATGTGCCTAAATGCCAACAGCGACTGCCCAGACAGGTACAAGAGGAGTGTTGTTAACGCATATGTCGACCGTGCTCTCAGCCACAGCTCAGAATGGAAGCAAGTCGACGAAGAACTCTGTAGGGAAAGGCAGGTCCTAGTCAATAACGGCTTCTCCAATGGTTTCGTCGAAGACATCATAAGAAGGAAAGTGAAAAGCCATGCAACCTCTGAAGAGACAACTAACACAACACCTATACCCCCTATTAGACTATTTTACAGGAACTTCTTTTCCACAGCTCATAAAACGGAGGAAAGGGTCCTGAAAGATATTGTTAATAGAAACGTTATCCCTACAGACAAAAATCAGAGGATACAACTGACGATTTACTATAAAAAAAGAAAAACGGCCAGCCTACTCATGAGAAACTCTCCAGACACAAAACAGAACGCTTTAAAAGAGACTAACGTCGTCTATGCCTTCAAATGTCCTCTTGGGGACTGTAAGCTCCAAAAAAACCAGTATATAGGCAAGACAACAACATCTCTTTCTAGGCGTTTAACGATGCATAAGCAACAGGGCTCCATTAAGGAACATATAATCTCTTCCCACAACCAAACCATCGCCAGAGAAATCCTAGTAAACAACACAGAAATCATCGATAGATACAGCGATAGCAGGCGGCTTGACGTTTCCGAGGCACTACACATCAAGAGGTCAACACCAGCAATCAACAGCCAATTATTGCACAACTATATTCTACCCACCTCAAGACTCCGCTCCAATATAGAAGCATCAAGAAATATGGACCAATAGGCTTTCTACAAACACTTTTATTCAATACCCATTGTTTCGTGTTCTGTCTTGTGTTGATGAAATTAATACCCTATTAATGCCACCTCTTGTTCTGTCTTGTGTTGATGAAATTAATACCCTATTAATGCCACCTCTTGTTCTGTCTTGTGTTAATGCCACATCACCCCTTCCACCTCACTCAAATGTAGATATAAAATCGGAGATGCGTAAGTTCTATTCAGTTGTGTATTTGTGAACTAAAGTCTTTGAAAATGTAATAAGTTTTACGAAACGCGCTCGTGTCGCGTCAGACTAGAAATAAAAATGAATTTTGGAGAATTGATTTTTGATTTACCTCCAACAGTGAAAAGAAATGTACGAAAGATTTAGAAAATTCGTGTTAGAATTATTAATCTTACTTTTTCGGTCATATTTAATAATATATGTCTACAGGAAAGACTGCTACCAAAATATACTAATATATATATATATATATATATATATATATATATATATATATATATATATATATATATATATATATATATATATGTGTGTGTGTATATCACGAAAATAAACACGTGATTAAGAATGTGACAATGTCAGACCACGGAGGAAAAATGAAACAGGAAATTTCCTTAAGTACTTTCGTATATTAAATACATCTTCAGAAGGTTCAGAGGGACCTTCTGAAGATGTATTTAATATACGAAAGTACTTAAGGAAATTTCCTGTTTCATTTTTCCTCCGTGGTCTGACATTGTCATATATATATATATATATATATATATATATATATATATATATATATATATATATATATATATATATATATATATATATATATATATATATATATATATATAAATAAAAATTGCTCCTCGAAACTTAACCACAGCACGGGCCCTGCAAAGCAAGCACCCACCCAGAGCCCCTCAAGGCGACAACATTCTTTTTTTTCAGCCCTTTCTTTTCCACCTGGGTCAGGAGGTGGAAAATCCAGACCATGCTGGAAAAAGTTGTTAACCTCTCCCTCAACAAACGCCAGTGGAAACAGGCCACTCTTCCTGTCAGGCTCGGTGGCTTGGGTGTCCGCACCGCCACCCAAATTGCTGTCCCAGCCTTCCTGTCTTCCTCGTCAGCATCAGATGACCTGGTTAAGGAAATTCTACCTGACACCCTGAGTGATGTAGCGGGGATACAGGACCCCCACTACACGGAATGCGACACGAAATGGGGTGCCATGACAGATCCAGCACTCAGACCAGCCATGCCGAAAGCCAAGAAACAATCCAGTTGGTACACTCCCATTGTAGACAAAGAAGCCACAGCTTTGCTGGAGGCAGCCACAACCCCCAGTGATCGTGCACGCCTCACAGCTGTGCAGGCTCCCCATGCAGGGGACTTCCTTCTGGCAGTCCCCATGTCTGCGACAGGCACACGTCTTGATCCGCAGGAGCTCCGTATTGCAGTTGCTCTCCGCCTTGCTGCCCCTATCCACACTGTTCACAGGTGTATTTGCGGAAAAGCAGATGCTGACGAATATGGATTGCATGGCCTGCACTGTGGAAAATCGGGTGGTTGGCACACTAGACACGACGAAGTCAACGACATCATTAAAAGAAGCCTTGCCTCTGCTCAGTGTCCAGCAGAGAGAGAGCCCCGCAACCTACTAATTCGTGACTCTGTTAGCTTCGCCGGCCGACCAGACGGAATCACACTGCGTCCGTGGAAGGGTGGCAGGCAGTTAGCATGGGACTATACTTGAGTATCCACCCTGGCAACGACATACATCACCCTCTCTGCCGGCACAGCAGGAGCCGCAGCGACACACAGAGAAAAACAAAAGTCCGTCAAGTACAGGCAATTAGATCAACGGTACAGCTTCGTTCCAATAGGGTCTGAGACCCTAGGCCCATGGGGTGAGAGTGCAAGAAGGTTTCTTAAGGATCTAGGTTCCAAGCTCATTGACACCACAAGAGACCCTAGAGTGGCAAGTTTTCTCTTTCAGCGCCTCAGTGTCGCGATCCAGAGGGGGAATGCCCACTGCATCCTTGGTTCCTGCCCGGCGTCGGAGGAGTTCGAGGAAATGTACAGCCTATAGGAAGCGAACTTTTTCTAATGTCCTCTTAATGTTCACTTTTTGTATAAAATCAGATATGTAACTGTATAACCTTGCATAATAAAGTGTACACCATAATAAAAAAAGGGGTGGTAGGAGAAGCGAACACTCTTTCATATTCAGAGTTAAATGGCATTTTTTTCTCTGAATGCTCTGTGGGTCCCTATAATTGCACCAGTGGTGGTACCCACCTATATATATATATATATATATATATATATATATATATATATATATATATATATATATATATATATATATGTCGTACCTAGTAGCCAGAACTCACTTCTCAGCCTACTATTCAAGGCCCGATTTTCCTAATAAGCCAAGTTTTCATGAATTAATGTTTTTTCGACGACCTAACCTACCTAACCTAACCTAACCTACCTTTTTCGGTTACCTAACCAAACCTAACCTATAAAGATAGGTTAGGTTAGGTTAGGTAGGGTTGGTTAGGTTCGGTCATATATCTACGTTAATTTTAACTACAATAAAACAAAATTGACCTCATACATAATGAAATGGGTAGCTTTATCATTTCATAAGAAAAAAATTCGAGAAAATATATTAATTCAGGAAAACTTGGCTTATTAGGCAAATCGGGCCTTGCATAGTAGGCTGAGAAGTGCGTTCTGGCTACTAGGTACGACATATACATATACATATATATATATATATATATATATATATATATATACATATACATATACATTTACATATACATATACATATACATATATATATATATGTGTATATCACGAAAATAAACACGTGATTAAGAATGTGACAATGTCAGACCACGGAGGAAAAATGAAACAGGAAATTTCCTTAAGTACTTTCGTATATTAACTTCTGAACTCCACCTTCTGAAGATGTATTTAATATACGAAAGTACTTAAGGAAATTTCCTGTTTCATTTTTCCTCCGTGGTCTGACATTGTCATATATATATATATAAAAATATATATAAATATATATATATTTATATATATATATATATATATATATATATATATATATATATATATATATATATATATATATATATATATATATATAAATATATATATATATATATATATATATATATATATATATATATATATATATATGTCGTACCTAGTAGCCAGAACTCACTTCTCAGCCTACTATTCAAGGCCCGATTTGCCTAATAAGCCAAGTTTTCCTGAATTAATATATTTACTATAATTTTTTTCTTATGAAATGATAAAGCAATTCTTTTCTCTATGTATGAGGTCAATTTTTTTTTATTGGAGTTAAAATTAACGTAGATATATGACCGAACCTAACCCACCCTACCTAACCTAACCTAACCTATATTTATAGGTAAGGTTAGGTTAGGTAGCCAAAAAAAGCTAGGTTAGGTTAGGTTAGGTAGGTTAGGTAGACGAAAAAACATTAATTCATGAAAACTTGGCTTATTAGGCAAATCGGGCCTTGAATAGTAGGCTGAGAAGTGCGTTCTGGCTATTAGGTACGACATATATATATATATATATATATATATATATATATATATATATGTCGTACCTAGTAGCCAGAACTCACTTCTCAGCCTACTATTCAAGGCCCGATTTGCCTAATAAGCCAAGTTTTCCTGAATTAATATATTTACTATAATTTTTTTCTTATGAAATGATAAAGCAACCCTTTTCTCTATGTATGAGGTCAATTTTTTTTTATTGGAGTTAAAATTAACGTAGATATATGACCGAACCTAACCAACCCTACCTAACCTAACCTAACCTATATTTATAGGTAAGGTTAGGTTAGGTAGCCAAAAAAAGCTAGGTTAGGTTAGGTTAGGTAGGTTAGGTAGACGAAAAAACATTAATTCATGAAAACTTGGCTTATTAGGCAAATCGGGCCTTGAATAGTAGGCTGAGAAGTGCGTTCTGGCTATTAGGTACGACATATATATATATATATATATATATATATATATATATATATATATATATGTCGTACCTAGTTGCCAGAACGCACTTCTCAGCCTACTATGCAAGGCCCGATTTGCCCAATAAGCCAAGTTTTCTTAAATTAATGTTTTCTCGACTACCTAACCTACCTAACCTAACTTTTTCGGCTACCTAACCTAACCTAACCTACCTTTTTCGGTTACCTAACCAAACCTAACCTATAAAGATAGGTTAGGTTAGGTTAGGTAGGGTTGGTTAGGTTCGGTCATATATCTACGTTAATTTTAACTCCAATAAAAAAAAATTTACCTCATACATAATGAAATGGGTAGCTTTATCATTTCATAAGGAAAAATTAGAGAAAATATATTAATTCTGGAAAACTTGGCTTATCAGGCAAATCGGGCCTTGCATAGTAGGCTGAGAGGTGCGTTCTGGCTACTAGGTACGACATATATATGTATATAAATATATATAAATATATAAATATATATATATATATATATATATATATATATATATATATATATATATATATATATATATAATAAGAAGGAAAGTGAAACGCCATGCAACCTCTGAAGAGACAACTAACACAACACCTATACCCCCTATTAAACTATTTTACAGGAACTTCTTTTCCACAGCTCATAAAACGGAGGAAAGGGTCCTGAAAGATATTGTTAATAGAAACGTTATCCCTACAGACAAAAATCAGAGGATACAACTGACGATTTACTATAAAAAAAGAAAAACGGCCAGCCTACTCATGAGAAACTCTCCAGACACAAAACAGAACGCTTTAAAAGAGACTAACGTCGTCTATGCCTTCAAATGCCCTCTTGGGGACTGTAAGCTCCAAAAAAACCAGTATATAGGCAAGACAACAACATCTCTTTCTAGGCGTTTAACGATGCATAAGCAACAGGGCTCCATTAAGGAACATATAATCTCTTCCCACAACCAAACCATCGCCAGAGAAATCCTAGTAAACAACACAGAAATCATCGATAGATACAGCGATAGCAGGCGGCTTGACGTTTGCGAGGCACTACACATCAGGAAGTCAACACCAGCAATCAACAGCCAATTAATGCACAACTATATTCTACCCACCTCACGACTCCGCTCCAATATAGAAGCATCAAGAAATATGGACCAATAGGCTTTCTACAAACACTTCTATTTAATATCCATTGTTTCGTGTTCTGTCTTGTGTTGATGAAACCTGTCCTCGTCCCCACCCACATAGACTTGTTCGGCTGAAGGCATATTGTTAAGTTCCTCTTTAGTAAATACAGATACAAAATATTTATTAAAAATACTAATCTCTTCATCACTATCTGTTATTTGACCTGTCTCAGTTTTTAATGGACCTATCCTTTCCCTAGTCTTAGTTCGATATAACTGATAAAACCCTTTATGATTTGTCTTCGCTTGCCCTGCTATGCGAACTTCGTAGTTTCTTTTTGCTTTCCTACTCTCTTTATTAACATTTCTAACCAGTTGAACGAATTCCCTTTCTAAACTAACTTCCCTATTCTTAATCCTTTTGTACCACGCTCTCTTTTTACCTATAAGGTTCTTCAGATCCTTTGTTATCCACTTTGGATCATTAGTATTCGATCTATTCAATTTATATGGTATACTACGTTCCTGGGCTTTGCTTAGAATATTTTTAAATAGTTTATATTTTGAATCCACATCGAAATCCCCATTTCCGTCACCTGTCACTGGGTTCACATCTCGCCCACACCCTATCCCCAAGACATTCCAGTCTATTTGACCCAAAAAATTTCTAGGCTATTAAAATCAGCTTTTCGAAAATCTGGCACTTTAACAGAATTATCTCCTACAGATCTATTCCATTCTATGATAAATCTGATTTCTTTATGATCACTGTTCCCTAGCTCACTCCCTATTTCCATGTCCTTAATTTGTGTTTCCCTGTTAGTTAACACTAAATCTAAAATATTATTTTAAAATTTTATATCAAAAATTATTATATTATATATAATATAAATATTATTTAGACTTGATATCAATATTAGTGTGCCACACAGACAACCACTATTTACTTTTGTGCCACTGAGACAACCGTAGTAGTGAATCTCTTCTCAATACCTGTACCAGATGTTAGCATCCTAAATCATTCACACACACACACACACAATACGTCACCTGTCAATCATTGTTATGGTATCAACACCATTGCTGGAGTGAGGAGTGACGATATCAGCGCCATCTATGGACCTGTACTCCAACTCCAAGGCATCAAGTTAGACGAAGACATCGTCATCTGTTGTAGGAGGTGTGACGTCTGTGAAAGACTCCTGCTTCATATCTCAGTTAGGAGGTGAGATCGTTGGTGATGATCTTTGGTGAGTGACGTGACGATATCAACCCCATCTAAATTTTATCCATTAACATTTCACCGTTCCCAAGTGAAAGGTTTCCATCCTATGTTCTCCTTGTCTTCCGTCTTGCTATTGACTTTTATGTTCACAGATGTGACGTAGAAGGTTATTGCACTCTGGAAATCAGTTTACCTTGGGCTGTCCAGAACTCTTGACGTTTCCTGCGAGGACAAGTGGCCGCCATCGGTATTAAGCACGCAGTTGGCTCTTGTAATTAGGCAATGATTGTGTGGACCGACGTACCCGGTATTTAGCCAAGAGGAGTTACAAGACGACAGTAGTGGGCGTCTGCTGAGAAGTGCTGCTAGTGTGTTGCTAGAGACTTCTGTCAGGGTGTTAAAGACCCTGGAAGTGATTATTTGTGACCTCTTTCAATGTGTTGCTGAAGCTCTCTGCCAGTGTTTCTGGAGATCAAATGTGGGGTATTGGGACATTGTGACGATACGGTGTGTGGACTGGCTCATGCTGAGGAAGGTGAACTCGACGGTGAATAACACTGAGCGTGGACGACGTATACGTGAAGATAGTAGACTCACCGGGTTTTGAGGAACACTGCAGATATATTGAGTGTCCTGGGTGAACGCAACACTGTGTACATAGTTGTAGTTATACTTCCATAGATGATATATTGGTGAAGGTGTAATTGCATCTTGTTTACCCCCCTTTATTCCTTGCACTATTACTTGCTACCGCCAATTCTTGAGAACTTACCATTGACTTGCAGGTGGGATCATAGAAGAAGAGGCTCTAAGGCACATTACGCAGAACACGGTTACTGGCTCACGCGGGCCATTACAATCACTAATGACAGGCCAAGGAAGTTAAGAGCTGTCAAGCAGACAGATTAACACATTCCACGATCCCTTTGGACACTCCCACAGAAAACTTGTTGTGAGATACTATGATAATCCAAGATCGGGTAATTACTAATTACCAAATTAATGAGTGCACATTTTTTTAACAATACCCGGAAATTGTACTTGCATACAGATTCACACCCTGACACGCTCATGCACACAGCTGCTGCTGTAGATGATGGTCAGCGTGGCAGATAGGCTGTACATGTGAGCGAGGAGACCCAGTACTATACCCATATTAATGGATAGCGTCCACCTCCAGCTATCAGATGATCCATGTTAAATCTAGGAGTTAGGATTTGCAATACACAGGGCTGATCCTATCACACAGACAAGACCCTAAGAGCACCAGCACAATTTGCAACAATCACTGTTTAATGAGGTTTAATTTAATTCCCACACTTTTCAACGACGGATAATATCTTCAGCCATGTGCGATTTATATTTCTCCCATAACTCTGTTGGAGATGAAGGAGAGTCGGTGGTCAGTATGATTGCAAACAATGCACGAATTTGATTTGAATGTGTCGTGTTGGAAGCGTCATTAATTAATGCCTACATTCCAGTGTCGGTCGTTCTCCAATAAATTCCGAGCATGACGTTTACTACCGAAAGTGGCTTGTATCTCAATGGCTGGAAAGATGTTGGACCCGGCACATTTACCAACAGCATACGAAGAAAGAAGCATTTTTCTTGATTGGGATGCACGGTGTACAGTCTGCCTATCGTAGTTTATTTGAATATGCCAGGATGTCCGTCGACTCGTTGTCCTCGTTTGCGTCGATCAAATGATTTTCTACTGGCATTCCATGTGTAATACGTAGGCAATTCCGAGTACAGCAGTGTTTTCGCAAACGTGTCATTTTGACATAACGTGAAGAAAACGGTTAACGTTGTAGCCGGTGGATTCATAGCTGTTTGTTGCACATTTGCAGCTGTGAAATAAACGTGTTGTCCATTTTCTTGTTTAAAAAACAAAACAAAAAATACTAACGAGATATTTCAATTCAAACGCAGATCAATCGTTCACCCCTCAATTTCACCACCAATTGCACTGAAAAATAAGAAGAACAGTTAAAAAAACGAAAAATAAAACAATGAAAAAGAAACAAATAAGCTATACCCACGAAATGAACGGTATGGTAGACAACACAGCTCAATTCCAACGCAACGTCACACACAATAATTAAATCTAAATGAAAATAAATAAAAATTTATATAAATTCAATTTATCAATGCAATCGGAAACAGTGAAATGGAAACATAACATATTTTGTATATCGTGTCTTGCTCTTATGTGCAACAGATGGCGCTGTTGTTCAATAAACGCATGCTTTTACCTGTCACAGATTTGGCATCTAAATAGTAAGTATATAAAAACACGCAAGTATTCGAATAGAACGTTGTGTTCAAATTTCAAAGCAATCGGTGAAGAACGTGTGGAAAGCGTGTGTTGATCTGCCGTCTTTCAGATGGCACTGTTTTTAAAAAAAAACATGTTTTTTCCTGTTATAGGTGAGGCATGTATATAGTAGGTATATGAAAACACTTGCCTATTCGAATGCAATTCTGTGTCAAAATTTCACAGCAATCGGTAAAGAGGTTTCGAAAATTTCCCTAACATGAAAAACGCCCGAAAAACAAATCTCTAAAAAAAAACATGTTTTTTTCCTGTCACCGACCTGACATCTATATAGTATGTAAATAACACCCCGCTCTGATGCGATGGGAACGTTCTGTCAAAATTTCAAGGCAATCGGTGAATAACTTTCGAAGATTAGCGATTTTGAACAAACGAACATTTCCATTTTTATTTATATAGACTATTTGTACCCGGCCACGCGTTGCTGTGGCTCAGTAACGCATGTGCGTTGCTGAGCCACAGCAACCTTCCCCTGTCTCCCAGTCCTTCCCAACATTCCCCCCTCCCCGGTCCCCTCGTCCTCCCAACTATTCCTTACTCCCTCGTCCCTTTTTCCTCCCCTTCATCCTCCACTCCAGCATCCCCTCGTCCTCCCCACAATCTCCTACTACCCCGTCCCCTCATCCTCCCTACCATTCGCCCCCTCTCCCCTGTCCCCTCGTTCTCCCAATCATTCCTCACTCCCCCGTCCCCTCATCCTCCCTACCATTCGCCCCCTCTCCCCTGTCCCCTCGTTCTCCCAATCATTCCTCACTCCCCCGTTCCTTTTTCCTCCCCTTCATCCTCCACTCCACCATCCCCTCGACTTCCTAACCATTCTCTACTCCACCATCCCCTCGTCCTCCACACAATCTCTTACTCCCCCGTCCCCTAGTCCTCCCTACCATTCCCCCCTCCCCGTCCCTTTGTTCTCCCCACCATTCCCCTCCTCCCCTGTCCCCTTGTCCTCCCCACTATCCTGTCCCCTTGTCCTCCCCACTATCCTGTCCCATTGTCATCTCAACCATTCTCCATTCCCCTCATCCCCAACTCCCCTGTCACCTCGTTCTCCCCCACCATTACCCCCACCCCGTCCCCTAGTCTTCCCCCAGAATTACCGCCTCCCAAGTCCTTTCGTCCTCCCCACCATTCCCCACTCCCTCGTCTGATGATCAAATGATCTGATGTTCCCATCAGAAAATTGGGAACATCAAATGATCTGGGACTAGATTCACAAAGAAGTTAGGCAAACACTTACGAACCTGTACATCTCTTCTCAATCTTTGGCAGCTTTGTTTAGAATTATTAAACAGTTAATGATGTTCGAAGCACCAGGAGGCTGTTTATAACAATAACAACAGTTGAGTGACAAGTTTTCATGCTTGTAAACAGTTAATAAATGCAACTAAAGCCATCAATGTACACTCTCGTAAGTACTTGCATAACTGTTTCGTGAATCTGGCCCCAGATGTCCCCATCACTGAAATATAAGAAAAAAAGCTCAAAAACGAAATGAAAAATAATGAAAAAATAGAAAAACAAACTATACTCAAGAAATGAACGGTATGGTTAACAAGAAAACTCAATTCCTACGCAATGTTACACAAAATAATTAAATCAAAATTAAAATAAATCGAAATTTATGAAAATTTCATTTATCAATGAAATCAGAGACATTGAAATGGAATCATAACATATTTAGCATAGCATGGTTGATCTTATGTGTAACATATGGCGCTGTTTATCAAAAACGCATGTTTTTACCTGTCACTGGGGTGGCATTTATATTGTAGGTATATGAAAAGACGCGCCTATTCGAATGCCACATTGTGTCACAATTTCAAAGCAATCAGTGAAGAAATTTCGGAGATTACAGCGTATGTTGCTCTTACGACCAACAGATGGCGCTGTTTTTCAAAATAAGCATTTTTTTCTTGTCATAGGTGAGGCAGGTATATAGTAGCTACATAAAAAGACGCGCCTATTCGAATGCAACGTTGTGTCAAAATTTCAACGCAACCGGTAAAGAGGTTTCGAAGATTTCCCTCGAATGAAAAACACAGTTTTTCAGAAAAAGCAGGATTTTTACCGTCACAGACGTGACGTCTATATAGTATGTATATAAAAACCTGTTCGGATGCGAATGGAACGTTGTTGGAAAATTTCAAAGCAATTGGTGAAGAAATTCCGGAGATTAGCGATTATGAACAAACGAATATTACCATTTTAATTCATATAGATTAAACGATGTTAAGTTGTCTTACAAGACAACAAATAAGTTCTTGCTGTACAAATAATTTAAATGAATCCGTGTTCATATGGGCGAGAATATAAAGAGTAGAAATTCGTAATCAGGTATTCACTGGAATAGCAGGATTTAGCTGTATAAAATATTTCCAGCAAATAATAATACATGGATTAATCGACTATAAATCTATGATCAGGTAATAATTCTTATTAAGGAATGCTGAAGTAAAGTGAATTTAATGCAATTCACGTAAAGGTAAACATTTTCCCCCAGCTGTGTGGGATGACGCAACAGTCCGCCATAATTTCTAGGGAAAATGAGTTATTACTACGCTTTAATAAAATGAACTCAAGATTACTAAACTATTGGCTAGTAGAGTTAGTGGATTATAATACATAGTACAAGAATAGTTTCTTAAAGTACTAAGTGTTAATAAATAGATGTTGGAAATTTCCAACACTTGATTGTTCCTCAGATGACTGGACAATCATCCTACAAATCAGACTTCCATTAACTGAGCCATTACTGCTTCCACTATGCAGCACAATAGGCGTACACTCGTTTTTTTTAAACTTTCTCTAAGGGGAAAACTAAGGAAACGAACATAGGAATGTGCCTAAATGCCAACAGCGACTGCCCAGACAGGTACAAGAGGAGTGTTGTTAACGCATATGTCGCATATGTAACGCATATATATATATATATATATATATTTATATATATATATATATATATATATTTATATATATATATATATATATATATATATATATATATATATATAAATATATATATATATATATATATATATATATATATATAAATATATATATATATATATATATATATATATATATATATATATAAATATATATATATATATATATATATATATATATATATATATATATATATATATATATATATATATATATATATATATGTCGTACCTAGTAGCCAGAACGCACTTCTCAGCCTACTATGCAAGGCCCAATTTGCCTAATAAGCCAAGTTTTCATGAATTAATTGTTTTTCGACTACCTAACCTACCTAACCTAACCTAACCTAACTTTTTCGGCTACCTAACCAAACCTAACCTATAAAGATAGGTTAGGTTAGGTTAGGTAGGGTTGGTTAGGTTCGGTCATATATCTACGTTAATTTTAACTCCAATAAAAAAAAATTGACCTCATACATAATGAAATGGGTAGCTTTATCATTTCATAAAAAAAAAATTAGAAAAAATATATTATTTCAGGAAAACTTGGCTTATTAGGCAAATCGGGCCTTGAATAGTAGGCCAAAAAGTGAGTTCTGGCTACTAGGTACGACATATGTCTATATATATATATATATATATATATATATATATATATATATATATATATATATATATATATATGTCGTACCTAGTAGCCAGAACTCACTTCTCAGCCTACTATGCAAGGCCCGATTTGCCTAATAAGCCAAGTTTTCATGAATTAATGTTTTTTCGTCGACCTAACCTACCTAACCTAACCTAACCTAGCTTTTTTTGGCTACCTAACCTAACCTTACCTATATATATAGGTTAGGTTAGGTTAGGTAGGGTTGGTTAGGTTCGGTCATATATCTACGTTAATTTTAACTCCAATAAAAAAAAATTGACCTCATACATAGTGAAAAGGGTAGCTTTATCATTTCATAAGAAAAAAATTATAGTAAATATATTAATTCAGGAAAACTTGGCTTATTAGGCAAATCGGGCCTTGAATAGTAGGCTGAGAAGTGAGTTCTGGCTACTAGGTACGACATATATATATATATATATATATATATATATATATATATATATATATATATATATATATATATATATATATATATATATATATATATATATATATATATATAAATACATATATAAATACATAAAAATATATATATATATATATATATATATATATATATATATATATATATATATATACATATATATATATATATAAATATATATATATATATAAATATAAATATATATATATAAATATATATATATATATATATATATATATATATATATATATATATATATATATATATATATATATTGTGACGGAGTTCCCCCCCTTATAATTCTCCCACGCCTGCAGTAAGAGTCATGTCTACTTTTCCCAAGCGTTCTCTACGTTGCAGGCTACAATTTGATATATGGGAGAGAGTGAAGTGTTCTCGGAGAGCCGAGAAATTTGTGAAATAGTGATATTTTGGCCTGTGGTTTAGGCCCTTTAGGGAGCCAAGATGGCGCTGGCTTCCCTGATCTCCCGCCAAAACCGTGTGACGTCAGTGGCACCGGATTGGTCACCGACAGCAATGTGGCACCGGGAGCCAATGAAAACCTCCCGTGGCGAAAGTGACGTCACGAAGGAAGGGGGTCCGGCCAGCGCGCCGGGCTGGCGCCAGCAGTCAGATACGACACGTCATAGAGGTCGGACGTGTGACGGATGGTCTTGTCAGTAGGACAGTTGTACCTCGCTCCCGTGGATTTACGCGTCATCTGAAATTCGCCAGTACTCTGAGAAGTCTTCCCTAGTTCATGTGTTGAACCAGAAGAGGGAATTGACGGTTATTTGAGCAACAAGTGCTCCAGTCAGGTACTGTGCCAGTAGCAGTGAAGCCGTGCAGTGACGTATGTTGACGTCGGTGGCAATTCACCAGTTCGTGACAGCGTAGTGGCTGACAGAGCCACTGGGTAGCTGAGGAAGAGAGGACTATTTGGGGGAAACCGAACGACTGCAGCTGAGACGTAGGCGACAGCCGTTGCTGGGAGAAGACGACGGCCAGGAGACCGACTCCAACCTTCAAGAAGTCAAGGAGGAGGACGGACCTGCAGTGAGGAGGCACGGAGACGACGCGCTAAACGGTGGGACGACGAGAGGCTCTGGTAGGACACGACGACGTGTAGTGTGGGGGCGTTCCCGACACGAGGACCAGGAGCTACATCTCGACTCTCATCGGAGGATAGGGTGAAGTAGGTGTTTCTAGTTCCCTCCCCATTCCCCTTTAGTTAGCTATATTATTTGGCTATATTATCTAGCCTGAAGATTTTATATGTCGTGAGCAAGTCTCACCTATGTCACGGTAAAGCACCAGGGTGCTAGACAGTACTATCAAGAGTACTTGTATTATTTATATTGATTATTGGTGTGTACAGGCACCAGGAACCAGTGATAAATTTACTGTGTTGTGTATATCTTTCTATAGATTTTGATATGAACATATAGTGGTAAATTATATATAAGATTATGCCAGTATGTGGAGGTTAGGCTATGTGCCCAGAAACTATTTATTTTCCATGTATTGATGATTGATTTATATACCATATATATGTCTATGTTCATTCAGTGAATAATCATTTGTGAGTACAGTGAATCATTGCGTTATCGCCAACGAGAGAAAGTACTGAAAACTCCAGTGTTAATATTTCATAATATGTTGTTGGATAAATAACAGTGTAAGACCATTACAGCGAATCATTGTAGAATTGATTGTAGAAAAGACTGTTTGAGCCTGAGTACAGTGTAACTAAGTAATTCGGTTTATTTGTGCCAATATAGAGTGTGCGAGTTTCTAGTAATATTGGAGAATTTAAAGAAACCGCGCGCGTGAATCTAGCAAACAAGCAAATTTCGCGCGGAGTGACCATTGCGATCAGCTGTTCTTGACACTTGATGAGGAGGGGGGAGTGTTGCCCTCTAGCGGTCGCATAATATCCGTGGGAATTACCGGCCGAGTCAGGATCAGTTGATTTATCGATTATTGTGTGGCCTTGTGACATCTTTCATACATTTTAAGTAAAATACAAAACTCTCTTTGTGTTTTTATCATCCCCTCCATTGATCTTGTGGCTATATTATACTGGTAAACATAGAGTGATAACAACAAGTACCTGCCTGATTCCTGATCTTTGAGTGTGACCTTGCCAAGGCTACCACTGAATACACCAGTCCACTGATGGTGTTATTGGCCACCTTAAACACCAATTGGCGACCTTGTGATTAACCGTAGAGCCCTATTGTTGGGGAGGGCACACGACAGTCGATGTGCACGAGTCGTGTTCTCACTCTTTCTTAATTAGAGGCCGTTAAGATTGACTGGGAGACTCTCCTGGCGTGCAGTGGCGCCGTGAGGATCGAGGGAAGACCCGCAGGGCTACGGTGAGTTACCTTGAGCATAACTATTGCTCACCCCAGAGTAAGGGTAGAGAATAATAGAGAGGTTGAAACCCCCAACAATATATATATATATATATAGAAGAGTTTGTGAGGGTACCACCTCTGGTGACAATGTGGGGACCGATAGCCTCGGAGAAGAAAATAAAAAGTATTCAGAGGAGACCTTGTGGTTTCTCACTGAACACTAATATTATCTTCTCCTACCACCCCCATTCTTTTGTATGTACACATATATATTTACTTTATTTGAACTTTGCTACAAAAAAGGAGTTACGTATGGGTTACAAAGATGGTTGTCATAGATTGTTGAGTTCCTCCAGCTCCTCAGATGGCGGGCAGGAACCCTGGATGCAGTGCGCATTTCCCCTCTGTATCGCCCCACTGAGGCGCTGGAAAAGAAAGCTTGCAGCTCTCGGGTCCCTTGTTGTTTCAATGAGCCTAGAACCCAGTTCCTTCAAAAAACTGGTAGCACTTTTACCCCAGGCGCCGAGCGTCTCAGAAGCAATGGGGACAAAATTGTAGTGGTGATCCAGTTCTCTATACTTACGGGATTTGGCTGCTTCCCTGTGGGTGGCAGCGCCACCTGGTTGTGCAACACTGAGGTTAATGTAGGTGTTAGCCAGGGTTGATACGCACGTGTAGTCCCATACCAACTGCTTGCCATTCATCCAGGGGTTCACTGTGATACCATCCGGGCGACCAAAAAGAGCATCAGAGTTACGGGGCGTTAGGTAACGGGGCTCTCTTTCAGCTGGGCATCCAGCTGTGGTGAGGCTCCTCTTGATGATGTCGTATATTTATATATATATATATATATATATATATATATATATATATATATATATAAATACATATATAAATACATATATATATATATATATATATATATATATATATATATGTATTTATATATATATATATAAATATATATATATATATATATATATATATATATATATATATGTATTTATATATATATATATATATATAAATATATATAAATATATATATATATATATATATATATATATATATATATATATATATATATATATATATATATATATATATATATATGTATATGTATAGGTCTACTCTGAATACTTTTTATTTTCTTCTCCGATATCACGAATATATATATATATATATATATATATATATATATATATATATATATATATATATATATATATATATATATATATATATATATATATATATATATATATATATATATATATATATATATATGATTTCTGTGTTGTTTACTAGGATTTCTAGTAAACAACACAGATTTCTAGAGAAATCCTAGTAAACAACACAGTAATCATCGATAGATACAGCGATAGCAGGCGGCTTGACGTTTGCGAGGCATTACACATCAAGAAGTCAACACCAGCAATCACCAGCCAATTAATGCACAACTATATTCTACCCACCTCAAGACTCCGCTCCAATATAGAAGCATCAAGAAATATGGACCAATAGGCTTTCTACAAACACTTCTATTCAATACCCATTGTTTCTGTTCTGTCTTGTGTTGATACTTTTAATACCCTATTAATATCCCCTCCTGTTCTGTCTTGTGTTAATGCCACATCACCCTTCCCACCTCACTCAAATGTAGATATAATATCAGAGAGACGTAAGTTCTAATCAGTTGTGTATTTGTGAAGTCTTTGAAAATGTAATAAGTTTTACGAAACGCGCCCGTGTCGCGTCAGACTAGAAATAAAAATGAATTTTGGAGAAGTGATTTTTGATTTACCTCCAACAGTGAAGCGTAATGTACGAAAGATTGAGAAAATTCGTGTTAGAATTATTAATCTTACTTTTTCGGTCATATTTAATAATATATGTCTACAGGAAAGACTGCTACCAAAATATACTAATATATATATATATATATATATATATATATATATATATATATATATATATATATATATATATATATATATATATATATATATATATATATATATATGTCGTACCTAGTAGCCAGAACTCACTTCTGAGCCTACTAGGCAAGGCCCGATTTGCCTAATAAGCCAAGTTTTCATGAATTAATTGCTTTTCGACTACCTAACCTACCTAACCTAACCTAACCTAACTTTTTCGGCTACCTAACCAAACCTAACCTATAAAGATAGGTTAGGTTAGGTTAGGTAGGGTTGGTTAGGTTCGGTCATATATCTACGTTAATTTTAACTCCAATAAAAAAAAATTGACCTCATACATAATGAAATGGGTAGCTTTATCATTTCATAAGAAAAAAATTAGAAAAAATATATTAATTCAGGAAAAGTTGGCTTATTAGGCAAATCGGGCCTTGCATAGTAGGCCAAAAAGTGAGTTCTGGCTACTAGGTACGACATATATATATATATATATATATATATATATATATATATATATATATATATATATATATATATATATATATATATATATATATTGTGACGGGAAAGTGTTGGAGTACTGATGTTCGGCAGTCCTTCAATGGCAGGTGTCAATGCCTGGTCACACTTACAAAAAAAAGATAGACTGCTTGCCTGTTGTCTGTGGTAAGTGAGAGGGAGGAACACGTAAAACACAAAATATGAACAATGAAACTTTAATATATTTACTTTAAACATAAATGAAAATGAAGACAAATCTCGGGGGATTGAAAAATACAATTAAATAACAAAGATAAATGCAAAGACAATGTGAGACACAATAGTATAATGGTGAAATAATAAAATGATGCTGAGAATATCGGCTATGGCTGAAACCTCCCTTCGTATACAAGCCAGTGAGCTTAGTATGCCAGAGAGAGATGTCAACTCTAAGAGCACAAAGAATATTCTGAAGTTGATAGCTGGTCATGGCTCCGACGTCGATTCAGGTAGATGGTGCGGAGGTGCAGTGTGCAGGTGCGCGGTCGGCGAGTCACCAATCAGGAGCAGGCAGGCTGGATTGGGTAGTTTGCTGGGTGACGACGAGCCAGCATGGAGGGTGTGTGGAGTAGGGGGGATCATGGGTACGTTTTGCCTCCTGGTACGTTTTGGCCCTCTGCTGTGGAATGTTTATTTCAACGATCTTCTTCATCTCATTCCTGAAGCTCAAGCCCATGCTGATGACTGTACTCTAACCTTTACATACAGAAAGGAGGAAATGCTAACTGCTACAAGAATCATTAATCACAAACTTTCAGCAATTTCTACCTGGGGTAGGAGATGGCAGGTCACATTTGCGGCTGAGAAGACTCAAGCGATGATGATAACTAGACTGCACATGGCGAATCGGACAGAACTGCAAATGGGTGGCAAATCCCTAGAGTTCACAGAAGAATTTGACATCTTGGGAATGAAGTTCGACTCTTCAATGACAATGAAGAGCCATGTGCTAAACCTAGCTAAAAAGGCAGCCAGGAAACTCACAGCACTACGGCGCATCTCATATCTTCTTGACAGCAAGGGATGCAAAACCTTATATGAAGCACAAGTTCGCCCCCCATCTTGAATATGCACCCCTTTCCTGGATTGCCTGCCCCCCATCTTTCGTCAGACTGTTAGACAAAGTAGAGAAACAGGGTAGAAGGCTTATCTCTAGTCTTGACCAAGTCTGGCGGGAACGGTCTGAACATCAGAGCCTGCAACACCGTCGGGACGTTCTTGGTCTTACTGTTATGTACAAGGCCAACATCCTCAAAGTTCCGCACTTGGCCCAACTCCGTGGAGTACCAGTAGTTCCCACTCGTAACACTAGGCTCTCAACCTTCAACGGTCTCATGCTTGAAGTGCCATTCTCAAGAACATCACTTCATCAGCGTTCATTCCTTCCGAGGCTTACTCGCATCTGGAACTTGTTCGCTCAACAGATTGATACACGGGAAATCAGGTCAACTGTTCACATGAAGACTCTGGAACACAGCTGGCTACAAGCTCATCCTGTTCCTTATATGATTGTTACTTAATGTTTTTTTTAATGAATAAAGGCTATTCCTGCTAAAGCATATAATAACAGGCTCATGAAATAAATGGGCATCTAGGAGTAGGTTTCAACTTAGCTTACATAAGTTAAATATATGATAGTTCCCAATGTGTTAGTTTCAAAGTATACTCTTATGAAATAAATGAGTTTCTAGGTGTAGGCTTCAGATGAGTTGAGGTAGGATAACAGCTCTTGCTTGTAGTTTCACTAGGTATGTTATTAGGCATCCCTTATGAATCCTAGTCTTAGTTTAAAAAAAAAAAGAGAGAGGGGGTGAGAGAGAGAGAGAGAGAGAGGGTGAGAGAGAGAGAGAGAGAGAGAGAGAGAGAGAGAGAGAGAGAGAGAGAGAGAGAGAGAGAGAGAGAGAGAGAGAGAGAGAGAGAGAGAGAGAGAGAGAGAGAGAGAGAGGGGGGGGGTGAGAGAGAGAGAGAGAGAGAGAGGGGGTGAGAGAGAGAGAGAGAGGGGGGGAGAAAGAGAGAGGGGGGGGGGTGTTGCATCAGCAAATCGGTGCATGCTCAACCCATTTATGTGGTAATCCCTGTTCATCTTGAAATTATGTTCCTAAAAAATTGCTTAAATCCAGGTACCTCAATTCTCTTATGTGCAATGTACAGACCTCTATGGCAGGGTGCTTCCCCAATCAACTTCCTGATGGACAACCTAGACTCGTTGCTAGATTATAATTGTAGTTGACCTCAACCAGTATCTTATACAGAGGGATTTTGATGAACTCTTAGTAGTTTTTAACCTTGAAAATTTTGTGAGCTTTCCTACCCACATGTCAGGCTCTTCGCTCGATCCTGTCGTAACTGACCTTCCTGAAAGTATTGTTTTGTTCATTGCAGACCTCTGGGATATGTTGGTTCTTCAGACCACCATGCTATCTTTACTACACTGGCTATCCCGACATATCGAGGTGAAGAATCTGTTCGTATTACCTGGTTTTGAGACAGAGGGAACTGGCCATCTCTTCGTGCAGAGCTTGAAGTAACTGATTGGAATGCCTTGCTCCAGGGAAACGTGAACAGCCAAGTAAACACTTTCACCAGTCATATACTGGACCTCCAGTATAGCCATATCCCTCTTGGCAGTATGTGACCAAGCCAACTGATCAGCCTGGGTTTGGATATTTCTGCCAGATGGCAGTTGAAGCCAATAACAAGGTCTGGGGGAGGTTTAAACCTCATCCTTCGGTTCATAACAGAAACATTCATAGACAATCTTGTCGAATAATAAAAGAAGTTCAAAAGTGGGCTATATCCAGATGGGAATCCGAAACTCGAAGAAAACTTGCATCTGGAAGGGTTGGATCCAAGGTCTGGTGGTCTTTGGTGAAGAATCGACAGGGGTACTCATCTGAGGACACAATCCCGCCTCTAAACAGAAAAGATGGTACTGTGGCAACCAGCAATCAGGTTAAGGCTGCTCTACTGGCAAACCACTTTGCTGCCATGATGCAAGTTACTGATCCTGAGCGTCAGCCTCCACATCTTGCCCCAAGCACTGTGTCTAGGATGACTGAAGTGGTTATAAAGCAGGCTCAAGTTCTCCATCTCCTTAACACGCTAGACACAAGCAAAGCTGTGGGGCCAGATAAGGTCAGTCCAAGATTACTACGCAGCTGCGCTGACCTGCGTACGAGATTTCTTCTCCTTCTCCTGGCTCCACCTCTCACGTGCCTCTTCCAACTCTGCCTAGTTCAAGAAATTTGGCCCTCCTTATGGAAGAAGGTAGACTTTGTTCCAGTGCACAAAAAGAAGAGCCGCTCGCTAGTTGGAAACTACAGACCAGTGTCACTGCTTTCCATTACTGACAAGATCCTAGAATCATTAATTGCTCAGCAAATTATATAATTTTTTGACCATCATCGGCTAATTTGTAATCGACTGTATGGTTCTAGGAAAGGCCGATCTGCTTCTGATCTCTTGCTAAATCTCTGCACTAAGTGGCATCAGTCACTGGATGAGTCCAAGATCAGCTGTGTTGTTGCTCTAGATAAAGCAGGAGCCTTTGATCGGGTCTGGCAATCTGGATTAGTAATGAAGCTTCAAGCTTTAGGCATTGCAGGCTCCATCTTAGTGTTATTAAATGACTACCTTCAAGAACGGACTCAATGGAGCAGAATCCGATAGCCACTCAATTGGTGCCAGCATTCCACAGGGTACTGTGCTTGGACCTCTGCTGTGGGATGTTTATTTCAACGATTTGCTTCATCTCATTCCCCCCCTTCCTGTCCAGCTCGTTGCTGCAGTGAGGGGGCTTGGTGGGCGGCTGCTGGAGTGTGTTGCTCCTTGGAGTAGTCCCCCCTGTCCTTTTGTAGCCTTGTGCTCTTGCTGTTTTCCTCTTAAATTTTGCTGGACGCCTTTTCCTTTTCCTTTTGTTTCGTTTTTCTTCCCCTCTCTTCTCTTTTCTCGTTGTCATTTCCTGCTGACCTTGTGCCTGTTTTGATCATTCTTTTGGCCTTCTTTTGTTTTGACGCCCGGGTGCTTGAGGAGGAATACTCTTGCACCCGTAGAAGTTTAGTACCCAACGTTTCGAGCAGGGGGAACCTTTTATTGTCAATCCCCTTTTCGTCACTGAACCCGATCTCGACGGACTGACGGTTCTTAAAGTGGCGTTTGTGGGGCGTATACTCACGACGCACACCTGGGGGGCCCCGGCTTAATCGGCAATAGCTTCTTGTTGGGTGTTCTACCTCTAATTGTGGTTCCATGGTGGGTGTGGGGGCACATTCGTGAGTGAAAGTGTTTCGTTTCGTGTCTATGTTGATGAATGTTCCTCTTGTACCCTCTCAGGCTCGTGGGGTGGGCGACCAAGCACCCGAGTCGGACTGTATTGGAAGACCAGGCTCTGTAGCCCCCGCTGCGTTGGGTCCCCACCTTACTCCTCCTTTGGCCTCTCTGACTACTCCCCTCGGCTCCCCTTCCTCCTCTGTGGTTGAGTCGAGCCCCAAGCCCCCAGTGGTCCCTCGTCCCCTGGCATGGCTCAGTCTCTAGTTGTGAATACTGCGCCTTTTAACCACTCTCTCTTTGGGGGTTCTCAACGCCGTCCTCGACACGGCCGCACTCGCTCGATTCCTTCCCGTTCTGATGTCTATCAAGTCTTGTTTGGTCCCGCTTCGTGGGCCAAATACTTTGATCTCCTCTCTCTTGATTCTGCGCCTCCTGACGATTTCTCCCTTCAAAGGCACCTTGTTGATTCCGTAGATGCCTCTGTCACCTTCAACCCCACCCATCTCGGTACACGTGTCGTTGTTGCTCCTTCTCAGGATGCGGCCTCCAGCTTGGCTGCTTTATTCTGCCTTGGCGAGACCCCTGTTTGGGTCTCCAAGAACGCTCGGTTGAAGGCCAGTTTTGGCACTATTCTCCTTCCGCCCCATGTTGCAACCGATGTTCGGAATATTCAGCATATCCTTGAGGCCATGGGCCATTCTGTCCTCCAGATAGACACGTTTACTCGTCCCACCTCGTGGTCGTCGCCGTCAGCCCCTTTGGGTTGTGAAGATTACTTTTGATGGTAGGACCCTTCCGCCCACTGTCATTCCTGCTGGTGCCAGGTGCTCTGTCCAGGAGTACATTCCTTCTCCTAGGCTCTGTAACAAGTGCTGGAGGTTTGGGCATGGTGCCCTCCGCTGCTCTGGGACTGTCTCTCTCTGTTCTTTGTGGGAAGCGATGGTCACTCTAAGTCGGAGTGCACTTCTCCCCAGGCTCGCTGCCTCAACTGCGGCGAGGCCCATACTACCTTCTCCCGTGCCTGTATCCATTACAAGCTTTAGGCAGACGTCCTCAACTTGAAGCACCGGGAACGTTTATCTTTTCCTGAGACGAGGCGCCAGGTTCGCCGGCTCCCGCCTTATGCTAACGTCTCTTATGCTCACGTGTTGCGCTCTTCCTCTCCTCGTCCTTCCCACCTTCTTCAGACTCACAACTATTTTTGGGCCTTAAACCCTGATACGCCCACTGCCCCCTCCTCTGTTCCTTTGAATTCTGTCCCAAAGGGTCCCCCTCCTGGTCCTCTGTCTATGGTTCCCCTTTTTTCTGCCCGGTCTGTCATGTCTCCTGTGTCATGTCTCCTGTCCTTCTCCTCCATCTATTGACTCTCCCCGCCGCCTGTCCGTGCGGGATATTGTCCATCGCTCTCCTAACGGCCGTCGTGTGTGCTCTCGTTCAGCTTTTCCTGTTGAGACAGTGGAATCCGTTGCCTAGTACGTAGTTGCTGGGACACCTGTCTCTTTAAGTCAGAAGCATATGCCTGGTTCCTCTTCTTCCTCCTGCCCGAGGAAGGCTTCGCTTTCTTCCTCAGCCCCTACTTCTGACTCTATCGCTGCTTCCCCTCCCATTTCGGTGGTTGCGCCCCCTGTTTCTGCTATTAGGGTTCTTTGGTCCCCGCTTCCTTCTCGGTTGCTGCCCTTGCTGAGGTGCGCTCCCCTCTTTCTACTCCCCCTCTTCCTGCTGCTGTCCTTGACTGCTCCTCTCGGTTGCCTCCTCCTCTTCCTCCTCCGGACCCCGCGTGTCCACCTCTGGTCTGTTCTCCCGCTTCCTTTCCTCCGTCTTTGCTCAGTTTGCCCATGCCCCCTAACCCTGACTTTGCTGACCCAGATCCCGACCCTGATCTTCTTTATGTGCTATGTTGCTCTTTCACCTTTGTTTCTTCCTTGTTCTCTGTTGTTGTCCTTTCTCTTCTCGTCGTTGTCTATTCTTCAATGGAACGGTCGGGGTTATTACGCCAATTTCCTTGAACTCCAACTTCTGATTTTGCGATTTTTGCCCCTTTGTGTCTGTCTCCAGGCTTGGTGCTCATCCTGGTCGCTTTTGTGGCTATTCCTTTCTCTCCCCCCCCCCCAGCTATTGCTGGGGCTCCTAACTCTTCTGCTCTCTTGATTCGCTCTGATGTTCCCTTTGTCCCCTTACTTTTTCCTTCGCCTCTCCATTGTTTTACTGTTCGTATCTTTGTGGGGAAATGGTACACTGTTTGTTCCATTTATCTCCCCCCCAGTGTCCTGCTTTCTCTTCCTGATCTGAAACACCTACTGGACTCCTTGCCGGAGCCTGTGCTCCTGCTGGGTGATTTCAATTGTCATCATTCCCTTTAGGGTGTTGTTCTGACGAACACCCGAGGTCGCCTTCTTGAGCCGTGTATCCTCTCTTCTTCCCTGTCTCTTCTAAATTTTGGTGAGCCCACGCATTTGGACTCTCAGACTCGCACCCTTTCCTGTCTTGATCTTTCTCTTTGCTCGTCTTCTCTTTACTAAGATTTCACGTGGCAGGTTCTTGATGACCACCATTGCAGTGACCATTTCCCCATCCTTGTTACCTTTTTCTCTTTTCACCCTCCCCTCTCCTTCCCTAGGTGGCAGTTTGCTAAAGCGGACTGGAACCTCAGTGCTGCTCTCTCTAACTTCTCCCTTCTGCCTCTCCCTCGCTCTCTCCTCCTTTTTCATGACACTGTCTTCGACGCTGCCCTCCACTCTATTCCTCTTGGGGTCCACGGAAGTGCGTTCCAGGGTGGAATGCAGACTGTGCTCAGGCTGTCCGCTGTAAGCGTGCAGCCTGGAAGAGACACCGCCGTCGGCAGACGGCCGATTCTCTTCTTTCTTTCAGAAGGCGAGTGCGGCTGCCCATAGGGCCATCCGTATGGCTAAACGTAAATGTTGGGCATCTTATGTCTCCACCATTATGTCCGAAACTCCTCTGCCACAGATCTGGAAGCGTATCTGCAAGATAGCGGGTAAGTTCGTTCCCGATATTTCACCGGTCCCTCACCTCCATGGTACTCTTGTGGCGGACCCGTTGCGGGTCGCTACCGAACTAGGTTCCCACTTTTCTTCTGTTAGCTCTGGTCTTCATCTTCCCCAATCTTTCCTTTTCCGTAAACCTGTCCTTGAGTGACGTCCTTTAGATTTCTGCACTTGTCTACGACTTCCC
>NC_091207.1:0-35000 GCF_040958095.1 Procambarus clarkii | reverse complement strand
AGAATATGCAGCGGTTGTGTGGTGCCCATATCTTAAGAAGGACATCAACAAACTGGAAAAGGTGCAAAGACATGCTACTAAGTGGCTCCCAGAACTGAAGGGGAAGAGCTACGAGGAGAGGTTAGAGGCATTAAATATACCAAAACTAGAAGACAGAAGAAAAAGAGGCGATATGATCACTACACACAAAATAGTAACAGGAATTGATAAAATCGATAGGGAAGATTTCCTGAGACCTGGAACGTTAAGAACAAGAGGTCATAGTTATAAACTAGCTAAACACAGATGCCGAAGAAATATAAGAAAATTCACTTTCGCAAACAGAGTGGTAGACGGTTGGAACAAGTTAGGGGAGAAGGTGGTGGAAGCCAAGACCGTCAGTAGTTTCAAAGCGTTATATGACAAAGAGCGCTGGGAAGACGGGACACCACGAGTGTAGCTCTCATCCTGTAACTCCACTTAGGTAATTACACACACACACACACACACACACGCGGGATTAGGCTTGATCCAAGAGCCAATGCTAAATTCTGCAGACACAACTAGGTGAGTACACACACACACACACACACACACACACACACACACACACACACACACACACACACACACACACACACACACACACACACGGGATTAGGCTTGATCCAAGAGCCAATGCTCGATTCTGCAGACACAACTAGGTGAGTACACACACACACACACACACACACACACACACACACACACACACACACACACACACACACACACACACACACACACACACACAGCGGGGAGGGCAACCCCACCACCCTCCTCTGCATAGAAAACCCCCCTTTCCTTCCTGTCCTCCCGCCCCATTCACCCCATACCCTTCCTGTCCTTCCCCTTCACTTGACCCCCACCCCTCATCCCAGTATCCTCTGCAACCCTGGCATCCACCTCACAAATCCTCACACCCATGGCACAGCTTCCTCCACCAGCAGAACATTCACCAAGGAGGAGATTTGAGAAGGGACAGAAGAAAGTGAGCCTCAAGGCAATGTACACTAACATAGATGGTATTACAAATAAGGCAAATGAACTTGGAGAATGGGTACTAGAGGAAAACCCAGACATAATAGCACTCACAGAAACAAAGCTGACGAAAACAATAACAAATGCAGTGTTTCCACAGAACTATTATGTTATGAGGAAAGAGAGAGAAGGAAGAGGTGGTGGTGGTGTAGCTCTGCTGGTAAGAAAAGGCTGGGATTTTGAGGAGTTGGTTGTTCAGGGATGTGAAGGTTTCAGTGACTACATAATAGGAACAATAAAAACTGGAGGGCAAAAAATTATAGTCGTAGTCATATATAATCCACCACCAAATGGCAGAAGACCCAGACAGTCATATGATAAAAACAACATGGCCACCATTAACATAATAGAGAGAGCAGCTTCTGTTGCTAGCAGGAATGGATCTGGACTACTAATCATGGGAGACTTCAACCATGGGAAGATAGATTGGGAGAACAGAGACCCGCATGGAGGACCAGAAACATGGAGAGCTAAGCTGCTGGACGTGGCAGCAAGAAACTTTCTAAGCCAGCACATCAGGGATCCAACAAGAATGAGAGGAGAGGATGAACCAGCAATGCTTGATCTGATATTTACCCTAAATGAGTGGGATATAAGGGAAGTCAAGAAGGAAGCACCCTTGGGAATGAGTGATCACAGTGTATTGAACTTTGAGTACCTGGTAGAGCTAGGAATTATCCCCCCCCCCCCCGAAAAAGGACTAGGAAACAAAAGGCTGGCATACCGAAAGGGCAATTATGAGGAGATGAGAAGCCTCCTAAGGGAAATACCTTGGGACACAGTCCTCAGAGCTAAGTCTGTACAAGATATGATGGACTATGTCACCCAAAGTGTCAGGAGGCAGTAAGCAGGTACATCTCGGCCCAAAAGGAAAAATCCGAGAAGCAAAAGAAGAATCCATGGTATAATAGGACACGTATGGAAGCAAAGAAACTGAACAGAAGGGCGTGGAGGAACTTCCGGAATAACAGAACACCAGAAAGCAGAGAGAGATACGAGAGAACCAGGAATGAGTATGTCAGGGTGAGAAGAGAAGCAGAGAAAAGTTATGAAAATGATATAGCAAACAAAGCCAAGACCGAACCAAAGCTACTCCACAGTCACATCAGAAGGAAAACAACAGTGAAAGAACAGGTAGTGAAACTTAGAACAGGCGAGGACAGGTATACAGAGAATGACAAAGAGGTGTGTGATGAACTCAACAAGAGGTTCCAAGAGGTCTTCACAACAGAACAAGGTGAGGTCACTGTGCTAGGAGAAAGGGACGTAAACCAGGCGGCCTTGGAAGAGTTTGAAATTACGAGAGAGGAGGTCAAGAGACACCTGCTGGATCTGGATGTTAGAAAGGCTGTTGGTCCAGACGGGATCTCGCCATGGGTACTGAAAGAGTGTGCAGAGGCACTTTGCTTGCCACTCTCCATAGTGTATAGTAGGTCACTGGAGACGGGAGACCTACCAGAAATATGGAAGACGGCGAATGTGGTCCCAATATACAAAAAGGGCGAAAGGCAAGAGGCACTGAACTACAGGCCAGTATCCTTGACTTGTATACCATGCAAGGTGATGGAGAAGATCGTGAGAAAAAACCTGGTAGCACATCTGGAGAGAAGGGACTTCGTGACAAATCGACAACATGGGTTCAGGGAGGGTAAATATTGCCTGACTGGCTTAATAGAATTCTATGACCAGGTGACACAGATTAAGCAAGAAAGAGAGGGCTGGGCGGACTGCATTTTCTTGGATTGTCAGAAAGCCTTTGACATAGTACCGCATAAGAGGCTGGTACATAAGCTGGAGAGACAGGCAGGTGTAGCTGGTAAGTTGCTCCAGTGGATAAGGGAGTACCTAAGCAATAGGAAGCAGAGAGTTACGGTGAGGGGTGAGACCTCTGATTGGCGTGAAGTCACCAGTGGAGTCCCACAGGGCTCTATAAGCGGTCTGATGAAGATGAAGCTGGAAAAAGTCCAAAGGTATGCTTCTAGACTAGTCCCAGAACTAAGAGGAATGAGTTACGAGGAAAGGCTGCAGGAAATGCACCTTTCGACCCTGGAGGACAGAGGAGTAAGGGGAGACATGATCACAACCTACAAAATCCTCTGGGGAATCGACCAGGTAAACAAGGATAAACTATTCAACACTGGTGGTACGCAAACAAGGGGATACAGGTGGAAACTGAGTACCCACATGAGCCACAGGAACATTAGAAGTAACTTTTTCAGTGTCAGAGTAATTAACAGATGGAATGCATTAGGCAGTGATGTGGTGGAGGCTGACTCCATACACAGTTTTAAATGTAGATATGATAGAGCCCAGTAGGCTCAGGAATCTGTACACCAGTTGATTGACAGTTGAGAGGCAGGAACATAGAGCCAAAGCTCAACCCCCACAAGCACAAATCAGGTTATCTTGAGATGATTTCGGGGCTTTAGTGTCCCCGCGGCCCGGTCCTCGACCAGGCCTCCACCCCCAGGAAGCAGCCCGTGACAGCTGACTAACACCCAGGTACCTATTTTACTGCTAGGTAACAGGGGCATAGGGTGAAAAAAATTCTGCCCATTGTTTCTCGCCGGCGCCCGGGATCGAACCCGGGACCACAGGATCACAAGTCCAGCGTGCTGTCCGCTCGGCCGACCGGCTCCCCAGGTGAGTACAAATAAGTGATTAAACGCACTCAGTCTGTCTGTCTGTCTCTCTCTCCCTCTCTCACTCCCTCTTTCTCGCCCTTCCTCCCTCTCTCTCCCGCTCGCCCTCCATCCCTCCCTCCCTCTCTCGCCCTCCCTCGATCCCTTTCTCGCCCTCCCTCGATCCCTTTCTCGCCCTCCCTCGACCCCTCTCTCGCCCTCCCCCCCCTCTCTCATACCTGCTCCCTTCCTCTCACCCTCTCCTCTCTCACCCTTCTTCTCTCTCTCTTGCTCTCTCTATCTACCTATCTCTCTCTCTCTCTCTCTCTCTCTCTCTCTCTCTCTCTCTCTCTCTCTCTCTCTCTCTCTCTCTCTTTCTCTCTCTCTCTCTCTTTCTCTCCTTCCTATCTCACCCTCCCCCTGCCTAACTCTATCAAAACATATCAGGGAGGGACAAAATGGCAAGAGGACACACCAGGGACACAGGGAACAGCCAAAGTGACCAAATGAAGGAAATGTTAGCCCAAGTTTTAGAGGAATTCAGGAGGGAGATGCATGAAATGAAGAATACCATTAACAACCTGCAAAATTAGCTGACAGCAACAAGGGAGAAGATCAAATCCCTCACAGAGAAAAATAATGAGGCTGAGCATCATATTATCATCCAAAGGGAAGGTAGATATGCTGCATTGGAAGGAAATGCCTCTGTACCTTAAACATTTGCAGAAATACCATGAAAGAGCTCAAAAGCAATGAACACAGTGAGGGAGATAGCCATGCAAGCAGCTACTTCACAGGAAGCAGCATGGTGCACCAGTCAGCTGCTGGAAAGAAAAGATCAGTGGTAGGCATAAAAAAACAGGAAGGATCCAATAGGCAAGAATGGAATAGCAACGACAGAGTGCAGTAAATGGGATACTGAAGGGTTAAGATGGAATAGGCTGAACAAAACATAGAGAAGGTTTTCAGGTTGGGCTGGTACAACAAGGACACAAACCACCTGGTGAAGATAGTGTTTGCAAACAAGATGACGAAGGAGGTTATTCTAAAAAGGAAGAGTTATCTGCAGTATGTGGAGGAATATAAGAAAGTATTGCTCTATAGAGACTGGACAAAGGAGGAGAGAGGCAGGGCAGCAGAGGCAAGGAGGAAGCACAGGGTGAGAGGAGTAAACCAGGAAAGCACAGCCCCCAACACAACACTTCCAGAGACAAGAGGGGAACTCACAACCTGCATCCCACCAAAACCACAGGGGAGAGCAACACAACCACCTTCCTCTGCATAGAAACCCTCCCTACCTGCCCCCTCTCAAATGCTCACACAGCCCTCCCCCCCCCCCACTCCATTCAAACCAGGTGACCACTCACCCATTCACACCTTGCCCTACCCCCTTTCCCCCTCCCCCTCCATCCCATACCCTCCCTATCCCTCCTCCACCCTCACCCCATATCCTCCAATTACCCCTACCTCGTTACCTAATACCCTACCAGTCCCTCTTCCTTTGATCCCTCACACCCACCCTAAAATCCTCTGACCCTGTTAACCACCTCACAGATCTTCACACCCACAGCTTCCTCAATCAGCAGAACGCTCACCAAAAAGGGGGATAAGAGAATGAACAGAAGAAAGTGAGCTTCAAGGCAATGTATACTAACATTGATGGGATTACAAATAAAACAAGTGAACTTGGAGAGTGGGCACTAGAAGAAAACCCAGACATAATAGCACTTACAGAAACAAAGCTAACGAAAACCATAACAAATGGAGTGTTTCCACAGGACTACTAGGTAGTGAGGAAAGAGAGAGAAGGAAGAGGAGGAGGAGGAGATGATGTAGCTCTGCGAATAAGAAAAGGCTGGAGTTTTGAGGAGATGGTTATTAAGGGCTGTGAAGATTTCAGTGAATACATAACCGGTACCACAGCAATTGGAGGACAAAAAATTATGGTAGTAGTCATAAATAACCACCACCCCCACCAGGCAGGAATATGATAGAAACAACATGGCCACCATTAACATAATAGATAGTACCTTCTGTAGCTAGCAGGAACGAATCCAGAATACTAATCATGGGAGACTTCAACCCAGGGAAGATAGATTGAGAAAAGAGAGATCCATATGGAGGACCAGACACATGGAGAGCTCTGCTGCTGAACGTGGTAACAAAAACTTTCTAAGGCAGCACATCAAGGGACCGACAAGAATGAGAGGAGAGGATGAACCAGCTATGCTTGATCTCATATTTACCCTAAATGAGTTGGATATAAGGGAAGTTAAGTTGGAAGCCCCCTTGAGAATAAGAGATAACAGTGTATAGATCTTTGAGTACCTGGTTAAGCTAGGAATTATCACCCTCAAAAATGAACTGGAAAACAAAGGGCTGGCATACCGAAAGAGAAAATATGAGGAGATGAGAAGTTTCCTAAGGGATATGCCTTGGGACTTGGGACACAGAACTCACAACTAAGTCACTACTAGACATGATGGTCTGTGTCACCCAAAAGAGTCAGGAGGCAGTAAAATGGTTTATCCCGGCCCGACAGGAAAAAACCGAAAAGCAAAGAAGAATCCGTGGTTTAACAGGGCATGTATGGAAACAAAGGAACTGAACAAAAGGACGTGGAGGAACTTCCAAAATAACAGAACACCAGAAAGCAGAGACATACCATAGAACCAGGAACGAGTATGTTAGTGTGAGAAGAGAAGATAAGAAAAAGTATGAAAATGATATAGCTAATAAAGCCAAGACCGAACAAAAGCTACCCCTCAGTCACATCAGGAGGAAAACAACAGTTAAGAAACAAGGGATGAAACTTATATCGGGTGAGGACAGGTACACAGAGAATGACAAAGAGGTGTGTGAGGAACTCAACAAGAGGTTCCAGGTGGTCTTCACAATAGAACAAGGAGAGGTGGCAGTAAACCAGGCGGCCTTGGAAGGGTTCGAAATTACAAAAGATGAGGTCAAGAGGCATCTGGTGGATCTGAACGTGAGAAAGGCTGTTGGCTCAGACGGAATCTTACCATGGGTATTGACAGGAGGAGGAGCAGGAGCCCGAGCCCTTTGCTTGCCACTCTCCATAGTGTACAGTAAGTCACTGGAGAAGGGACACCTACCAGAAATATGGAAGACTGCTAATGTGGTCCCAATATACAAATAAGGTGACAGACAAGAAGCACTGAACTACAGGCCAGTGTCCTTGACTTGTATACCATGCAAGGTGATGGAGAAGATCGTGAGAAAAAACCTAGTAACATATTTGGAGAGAAGGGACTTCGTGACTTCGTATGATGAACCCATCAACATGGGTTATGGGAGGGTAAATCTTGCCTTACAGGCATAATAAAATAAAGGTGACAAAGATTAAGCAAGAAAGAGAAGGATGGGTGGACTGCATTTTTCTGGACAGTCGGAAAGCCTTTGACACAGTACCCCAAAAAAGGCTGATGCATAAGCTGGAGAAACAGGCAGGAGTAACTGGTAGGGCGCTCCAGTGGATAAGGGAGTACCTAAGCAATAGGAAGCAGAGAGTTACAGTGAGGGGTGAGACCTCAGTATGGCGTGAAGTTACCAGTGGAGTCCCACAGGGCTCTGTACTCGGACCTATCCTGTTTCTTATATACGTAAATGATCTCCCAAAGGGTATAGACTCATTCCTCTCAATGTTTGCTGACGACGCCAAAATTATGAGAAGGATTAAGACCGAGGAGAACAGCTTGAGGCTTCAAGAAGCCCTGGACTAGCTGCAGGAATGATCGAACAAATGTGCTGTTAGAGTTAAACCCAAGCAAATGTAATGTAATGAAGATAGGCGTGCAAGAGACCAGATACAAGGTATCATTTGGGAGATGAAATACTTCAAGAGTCAGAGAGAGAGAAAGACCTAGGGGTTTTTATCACGCCAGATCTGTTCCTTGAAGCTCATATCAAGAGGATAACATCAGCAGCATATGCGAGGTTGGCTAACATAAGAACGGCCTTTAGAAACTTGTGTAAGGAATCTTTCAGAACATTATATATCACATTTGTCAGACCAATCCTGGAGTATGCGGCTCCAGCATGGAGTCCATATCTAGTCAAGCATAAGACTAAACTGGAAAAGGTTCAAAGGTTTGCCACCAGACTAGTACCCGAGCTGAGAGGTATGAGCTACGAGGAGAGACTACGGGAATTAAACCTCAATTCGTTGGAAGACAGAAGAGTTAGAAGGACATGATCACCACATTCAAGATTCTCAAGGGAATCGACAGGGATGATAAAGACAGGCTATTTACCACAAAGGGCACACGCAGTAGGGGACACAGGTGGAAACTGAGTGCCCAAATGAGCCACATAGATATTAGAAAGAACTTTTTAAGTGTCAGAGTGGTTGACAAATGGAACGCATTAGGAAGTAATGTGGTGGAGGCTGACTCCATACACAGTTTCATGTGTAGATATGATAGAGCTCAATAGGCTCAGGAACCTGTACACCTGTTGATTGACGGTTGAGAGATGGGACCAAAGAGCCAGAACTCAACCCCACAAGCACAACTAGGTGAGTACACACACACACACACACACACACACACACATGGAAACGAGGAGCCTAAAATTGTGACCAAAGGACAAGAGGTCCGGGAAAGGAGACTTGATTACAGAAAAGGGGACTACAGAAGGACAAGGGACTACCTGGAAGAAGTGCAGTGGGAGGAAGAACTTAGAGGAAAAACAGTGCAAGGTATGATGAACCAAGTCAAATTGAAATGCAAGGAGGCTGAAGAGAGATTTATTCCAACAATAAAAGAGAAAAGCAGGAGGGAATATAATAACCATGGTTTAATAGACAGTGTCAGGAAGCAAAGGTGAGAAGCAGGAGGGAGTGGAGAAAGTACAGAAGACAAAGGACAGAGGAAAACAGGATTAGATGTAACAGAGCTAGGAATGATTACATTAAGATAAGACGAGTGTCGGAAAGAAATTATGAGAATGATATTGCAGTCTAAGCGAAAAAGCAAGCTAAATTACTACATAGCCATATAAGAAGGAAGATGTCGGTAAATGACCAAGTGACAAGACTGAGGAAAACAGAAGGGGCATATACAGAAAGCGACAAGGAAATCTGCGAGGTACTGAATGCAAATTTCCATGGAGTGTTCACAACCGAGCCTGAGCAGCTCCCATTGTTAGAAGCGATTACCCTAGATGAAAGATTATCAGATATAGAGGTGACAGCAGAGGAGGTAATGAAACAGTTGACAACACTGGATGCAAATAAAGCTGTTGGACCAGACAAAGTATCACCGTGGATACTTAAAGAGGCAGCGCAGACTCTCAGCGTGCCTCTGGCAATGATCTTTAATGAGTCTCTTATGTCGGGAGAATTGCCCAGTTGCTGGAAGGAGGCAAATGTCGTACCGATTTTCAAGAAAGGTGATAGGGAGGAGGCACTTAACTACAGACCCGTATCACTGACAAGCATCCCCTGCAAAATACTTGAAAGAATAATTAGGCTAAGACTTGTTGAGCACCTGGAGAGCATTGGGTTTGTAAACAAGCACCAACATGGGATCTGGACAGGGAAATCATGCCTAACAAACCTTTTAGAATTCTATGATAAAGTAACAAGGATAAGGCAGGACAGAGAAGGCTGGGCAGACTGCATATTTCTTGACTGCCAAAAGGCCTTTGATACAGTACCGCACATGAGACTGCTATACAAACTTGAGAGGCAGGCAGGAGTAAGCGGAAAGGCCCTAGTATGGGTGAAGAACTACCTAACAGGAAGGAGCCAGAGGGTAATGGTAAGGGGCGAGAAGTCGGACTGGCGAACAGTAACAAGTGGAGTACCTCAAGGGTCGGTACTGGGACCAATCCTCTTTCTAATTTATGTAAATGATATGTTTACAGGAGTGGAATCATACATGTCAATGTTTGCGGATGACGCAAAATTAATGAGAAGAGTTGTGACAGACGAGGATTGTAGGATCCTCCAAGAGGACTTAAACAGGTTGCAGAGAAGGTCAGGGAGATGGCTACTGGAGTTTAACACCAGTATATGTAAAGTTATGGAAATGAGATCAGGTGATAGGAGATTAAAGGGACAGTACACAATGAAGGGGAACAGCCTACCTGTAACGATTCGAGAAAGAGACCTGGGAGTGGATGTGACACCTAATCTAACTCCTGAGGCTCATATAAATAGGATAACGACAGCAGCGTACTCTACACTGGCGAAAATTAGAACTTCATTCAGAAACCTAAATAAGGAGGCTTTTAGTGCACTTTTCACTGCCTACGTGAGACCCGTCTTAGAGTATGCCGCGCCATCATGGAGCCCCCACCTGAAGAAACACATAAAGAAACTGGAGAAGGTTCAGAGGTTTGCAACGAGGCTTGTCCCAGAGTTACGAGTGATGGGATATTGAGAGCGTCTGCAGGAACTGAACCTTACGACACTAGAGAAAAGAAGGGAGAGAGGAGATATGATAGGGACATATAAAATACTCAGGGGAATTGACAAAGTGGAAATAGATGAAATCTTCACACGAAATAATAACAGAACGAGGAGACATGGGTGGAAACTGGAAATTCAGATGAGTCACAGATGTTAGGAAGTTTTCTTTTAGCGTGAGAGTAGAGGAAAAATAGAATGCACTTGGAGAACAAGTTGTGGAAGCAAATACTATTCATACTTTTAAAACTAGGTATGATGGGGAAATGGGACAGGAGTCATTGCTGTAAACAACCGATAGCTGGAAAGGCGGGATCCAAGAGTCAATGCTCGATCCTGCAAGCACAAATAGGTGAGTACAAATAGGTGAGTACACACACACACAACGAGAGCGGATAACGATAGTTCACGACTGTCGATAGTCGGCGACTTCAACTTGAAGTCCATAGACTGGGAAGCATATGAAGCTAAAACAGAAGATTTCTGGACGTGTAAATTTGTAGACCTCATCCTAGAAACATTTTTGTATCAACATGTTAAACAAGCTACGAGGATGAGGAAAGGGAACGTTCCCTCCATGCTTGATTTGATATTTACCAGGAAGGAGGAAGAAATATTTGACATTCAGTACCCTTCCTTGGGTAAAAGTGATCATGTCTTTTTGGGAATAAATTATGCAATGCGTTATAATCTGGAACAAAATATGAAGGTTAATGCAATTGAAAAACCTGACTTAGGAGAGGACATTATGGGAACCTTAGATAAAATTTTAGTGAGTATAATTGGACAGACTTGTTGCTAGGCAAGGAAGTGAATGAGAGGTATGTCAAGTTTTGTGAAATATATGATAAAGGCACAAAAAAATTTATACCAAAACAGAGAAGCAGAACTAGGAAACAGGATTGGTTCAACAGAAAGTGCGAGAGAGCCAGAGACCAAAAGAAACAAAAATGGAATCAATACAGGAAGAGGCCAAACCCACAAACATACCAGCGATACAAAGATGCGAAAAACAACTACACGGCAGTGAGGAGAGAGGCAGAAAGAAATTTTGAAAAGGGGATTGCAGACAAATGTAAAACAGAACCAGGTCTATTCTATAAATTCATAAACAACAAATTACAGGTAATGGATAATATTCAGAGGTTGAAAATGGGAAATAGATTCACGAAAAATGAAAAGGAAACGTGTGAATCATTAAACGAAAAGTTCCAAAGTATGATTGTACAAAATGAAATCTTCAGGGAACCAGATACAATAAGAATTCCAGAGAACAACATAGAGAACATAGAGGTGTCTAAAGACGAAGTGGAAAAAATGCTCAAGGAGCTAAATAAGAACAAAGCAGTTGGTCCAGATGGAGTTTCACCATGGGTTCTGAGAGAATGAGCACCTGAGCTCAGCATTCCTCTTCAACTGATTTTTCAGGCATCCCTGTTTACAGGAGTTGTAGCTGATGTGTGGAAAAAGGCTAACATAGTTCGAATCTACAAAAGTGGAAGCAGGGAAGACCCCCATAATTATAGACTGGTATCATTTACAAGTGTAATACTCAAAATATTGGAAAAATAATTAAAACTAAATGTGTAGAACACCTGGAGAGAAATGATATAATATCAGACAGACAGTATGGTTTTCGATCTGGAAGATCCTGTGTATCGAATTTGCTCAGTTTCTATGATCGAGCAACAGAGATTTTACAGGAAAGAGATGGTTGGGTTGACTGCATCTATCTGGACCTACAGAAGGCTTTCGATAGAGTTCCACTTAAGAGGTTGTTCTGGAAACTGGAAAATATTGGAGGGGTTACAGGTAAGCTTCTAACATGGATGAAAAATTTTCTGACTGATAGAAAAATGAGGGCAGTGATCAGAGGCAATGCATCGGACTGGAGAAATGTCACAAGTGGAGTGCCACTCCACTTGTGGAACCCTGGAGAACAGGGTTCAGTTCTTACACCAGTGATGTTTATTGTCTACATTAATGATCTACCAGTTGGTATACAGAACTATATGAACATGCTTGCTGATGATGCTAAGATAATAGGAAGGATAAGAAACTTAGATGATTGTCATGCCCTTCAAGATGACCTGGACAAAATAAGTATATGGAGCACCACTTGGCAAATAGAATTTAATGTTAATAACCTCACACAACCTATATATTATGTGAGAAAACTTTAAAGAATTCTGATAAAGAAAGAGATCTAGGGGTGGTTCTAGATAGAAATCTATCACCTGAGCAAAGAAAGAGATCTAGGGGTGGTTCTAGATAGAAAACTATCACCTGAGGACCACATAAAGAATATTGTGCGAGGAGCCTATGCCACACTTTCTAACTTTAGAATTGCTTTTAAATACATGGATGGCGATATACTAACAAAATTGTTCACGACTTTTGTTAGGCCAAAGCAAGAATATGCAGCGGTTGTGTGGTGCCCATATCTTAAGAAGGACATCAACACACTGGAAAAGGTGCAAAGACATGCTACTAAGTGGCTCCCAGAACTGAAGGGGAAGAGCTACGAGGAGAGGTTAGAGGCATTATATATACCAAAACTAGAAGACAGAAGAAAAAGAGGCGATATGATCACTACATACAAAATAGTAACAGGAATTGATAAAATCGATAGGGAAGATTTCCTGAGACCTGGAACGTTAAGAACAAGAGGTCATAGTTATAAACTAGCTAAACACAGATGCCGAAGAAATATAAGATAATTCACTTTCGCAAACAGAGTGGTAGACGGTTGGAACAAGTTAGGTGAGAAGGTGGTGGAGGCCAAGACAGTCAGTAGTTTCAAAGCGTTATATGACAAAGAGTGCTGGGAAGACGGGACACCACGAGCGTAGCTCTCATCCTGTAACAACACTTAGGTAATTACGTACGAAATGTTGGTGAACGACCAAGTGACAAGACTAAGGAAAACAGAGGGGCCATATACTGAAAGTGACAAGGAAATTTGCGAGGCACTGAATGCCAGCTTCCATGGAGTGTTCACAATCGAGCCTGATCAGTTCCCATTGTTAGAAGAGATTACCCTAGATGAAAGACTATCAGATATAGAGGTGACAGCAGAGGAGGTAATGAAACAGTTGACAACACTGGATGTAACTAAACCAGTTGGACCAGACAAAGTATCTTCGTGGATACTAAAAGAAGCAGCGCAGGCTCTCAGTGTGCCTGTGGCAATGATCTTTAATGAGTCACTTATGTCGGGAGAATTGCCCATTTGCTGGAAGAAGGCAAATGTCATACCGATTTAAAAGAAAGGTGATAGGGAGGAGGCACTTAACTATATACCTGTATCACTGACAAGCATCCCCTGTAAAATACTTGAAAGAATAATTAGGCTTTGACTGGTTGCACACCTGGAGAACGTTAGGTTTGTGAACAAACATCAACATGGGTTCTGGAAAGGGAAAACGTGACTAACCTTATGGAATTCTATGATAAAATAACGAGGATAAGACAGAACAGAGATGGTTGGGCAGACTGCATATTTCTGGACTGCCAAAAACCCTTTGATACAGGACCGCACATTAGACTGCTGGTCAAGCTCGAGAGGCAGGCGGGGGTGGGAGGAAAGGCTCTAGCATGGATAAGGAACTCTCTAACAGGAAGGGCTAAGAGTTACGGTAAGGGGTGAGATGTTGGACTGGCGAACAGTATCGAGTGGAGTACCTCAAGGAACTGTGCTGGGACCAATTCTATTTCTAATATATGTTACCGACATGTTTACAGGAGTAGAGTCCTACATGTCGATGTTCGCAGATGACGCAAAGTTGATGAGAAGAGTTGTGACAGATGAGGATTGCAGGATCCTCCAAGAGGACCTGAACAGGTTGTAGATATGGTCAGAGAAATGGCTATTGGAGTTCAACACGAGCATATGTAAAGTTATGGAAATGGGACTATAGGTAATAGGAGACCAAAGTGATAGTACACAATGAAGGGGAACTGCCTACCTGTGACAACGTGAGAAAGAGACCTGGGTGTGGACGTAACACCTAACCTATCCCCTGAAGCACATATAAATAGGATAACGACAGCAGCGTTCTCTACACTGGCAAAAGTTAGAACATCATTCAGAAACCTAAGTAAGGAGGCATTTAGGGCACTTTACTCTGCCTATGTGAGGCCAGTTCTAGAGTATGCCGCCTCATCATGGAGTCCCCATCTGAAGAAGCATATATGGAAACTGGAAAAGGTTCAGAGGTTTGCAACGAGACTTGTCCCAGAGTTACGAGGGATGGGGTATGAGGAGCGCCTGAAGGAACTGTGCCTTACGACACTAGAAACGAGAAGGGTGAGGGGGGACATGATAGCAACATATAAAATACTCAGGGGGATTGACAGAGTGGACAGAGACGAAATGTTCACAAGGAATAGTAACAGAACAAGGGGACATGGGTGGAAGCTGGGAACTTAGATGAGTCACAGGGATGTTAGGAAGTTTTCCTTTAGCATGAGAGTAGTATGAAAATGGAATGCACTTGGGGAACAGGTTGTGGAAGCAAATACTATTCATAATTTTAAAACTAGGTATGATAGGGAAATAGGACTGGAGTCATTGCTGTAAACAACCGATGCTCGAAAGGCGGGATCCAAGAGTCAATGCTCGATCCTGCAGACACAAATAGGTGAGTATACACTCATCTTTGTGGAACATCTGGATATTCTGGATTTATGATATAGGAATATCTGGAGTGGAAGAACTTTGTATCACAACATCAGCATGGGTTCAGGGATAGCAGATCATGCCTCACAGGATTGATTGAATTCAATGACCAGGCAACAAAAATCAGGCAAGGAAGAGAGAGCCAGGCAGACTGCATATTTTGGGAATGCCAGAAAACCTTTGACACAGTAGGGGAAGGTACTCCACTGGATAAGGGAGTACCTAAGTAACAGAAGACAGAGAGTCACTGTGAGAGGTGAGGGTTCGGATTCGTGAGGTGTCACCAGTGGAGTCCCCACAGGGAGCAGTTCTTGGGACTATAATGTTCCTAATATACGTAAATGATCTCCCAATGGGAATAGAGTCGTTCCTCTCAATGTTTGCAGATGATGCAAAAATTATGAGAAGGATTAAGACAGAGGAGGATAGTTTGAGGCTACAAGATGATCTAAACAAACTAAAGGAAAGATCAAACAAATGGCTACTAAAATTTAACCCAAGTAAATGAAGGGTAATGAAACTGCGGGATGGAAATAGGAGGCCAGACACTGGATACCGAATGGGAGATGAAGTCCTTCACGAAACGGACAGAAGAAAGCTTTGGGAGTTGATACCACATCAAGACTCAGTTTACATTAATTGGTCATTTCAAAATTGTTCAATGTCAACCAATATTATTTTACTAGTTGTATATGAAAAATGCTGAAATTAACCCAAGTTTCAGTACTGCAGCGTAAATAGAAAGGGAGATTTTTTTTTTCAACGATTTTTACACATTTTCAAGTCCACACTTCAGAACACACGTTTCAGATATAATTATTCTGTGACACTTTTCTGACACATTAGCATATAATAAAGGACCTTGAGATATAGAATTTCCAAAACATCTTTAGTTTTCCCAATACAAATGTTCAAAGTTCCCAAATTTTTTTTTGCAAATATGGCATGTTTATTGCTATTATAAAATCAATAAATGAACTTGGAGAAAAATGAAAGCCCCCCAATGTAGAGGCATGCCCTCCACATATACTGTGTAAGTTTCATGTAAATTTAATAAAAAATTATTCAGTTTTGTAAACGTTTGTGTCAACTGAAAAAAAAACAGAAATGAATAAAGTCTAAGGTTCTAAAATCTGTGGCTGAGGTTGACATCAACCAATTTTCTCCAAAATTGGCATCATTACAGATAGGCTTACGTACAGTCAGGTGTGTGTAAGTTTGATGCAAATCGCCCGATAAAAAAAAAAAAAAAAAAAAATCTTAAAACTTTTTTTCAATTAAACTAATTATAATATTTGTTTAATATATACTATTGTGATAGCAATGAGTCATAGCTATGATTTCAGTTGACACTTTTGATTGATAATCGATTTTGACCATTTTGGCAAAATTTTCACAACTACTTCAATATTTTTTTTCTCCCTTCCTATTTATGCTACGATGCTGAAACTTGGACTAGATGAAACACTTTTCATATAGAACTTGTCAAAAAAGTTTGATTGAAATCAAACGAGTTTTCATTTGTTGCATTTTTAGGGCAAATTGGAACCTAAGGCCCCCTTAAGACACAAATTGCAATCTTGTTATTTGCAGCCCTCTACAGTATAAATCAAGAGCAACAATTTGCAATGACACTCCTTCACCTCTACAAGATGCTCATTCGGCCAACCCTTGAATACCCGTACACCCCACTCACTCTGGCAAAGAAATCGAACATGCTGAAACTGCAACGGGTCCAGAACAGGGAACTCAGATTTGTGGCAAAAGTGTCACTCTTAGACAGAGTGCGCATAGAAGACCTTCATACCACACTGAGGATCGACCCACTGAACGTTCGCCTGAATCGCCTCTCAATCAAACAGCTATATAAAATGAAAAGTATGTACATGCCAAATCGTGAGGACCCCTTTGTTGTCCTCAACACGACGAATTACGCTATGCTCGACCAGCCCCACAGATCGAGGAGGATGTCCCTCCAACAAAGGGTAAGAAGATACATCCACGACAGAGCCTACCCCAGGCCCAGGATCTTAAGCAACCTACCACAAGAGGATGACTGGCCAGCCCCACTGTACACCTAAGTCCTACGACTTGAAACCCACTGATTAAGGATTTAATAACTCCACTCAACCACCAACAACTGACTCAAAAACAAGCACAGCTCTCCAGGAAAAGCGGCGAGTAGCTACTTAATCAACCACCACCTGCACCATGGCTACTCACCGCCAGCTGATCAGGAAAAAAAAAAAAAAAAAAAAAACGAGCCTACTACTAACCACCATATATCACCTACACTTTCATCCATCACTTCTCATTACAATCAACCCCAAAGTGGTTGGGTTACTTAACTGTAACCCCCCTCCTCTCCTTCACACCCTAATCCTTTTCAAGTTTTCCTACATCCTCCCCCCATCCTTCTGTTCCCGACTTACCAGTCCTATGGTCTTCAAACTCGTAAACTCCTACAGCCCCCCCCCCTGCAGTAAGATTGCAATGTCTAGGAGGGCTAATGATAACACTGATAACCACTTGCAATTCCACGTTAACACTTCGTCCCATGGACGACAAAATCCTAATGATTAAATCTTTATTCTAATGCTAGACATCAAATACGTTAATTAAGAACATAAGAACAAAGGTAATTGCAGAAGGCATATTGGCCCATACGAGGCAGCTCTTATTTATAACCACCCAATCCCACTCATATACTTGTCCAACCCGCGCTTGAAACAGTCAAGGACCGCACCTCCTCCATGTTACGCGGCAATTGGTTCCACAAATCAACAACCCTGTTACTGAACCAGTATTTACCCAAGTCTTTCCTAAATCTAAACTTATCCAATTTATACCAATTGTTTCGTGTTCAGTCTTGTGTTGATATTTTTAATACCCTATTAATATCCTCCCCTGTTATGTCCATTCATCCACTTGTAAACCTCTATCATGTTACCCCTAACTCTTCGCCTTTCCAGTGAATGCAATTGAAGCTTTGTTAATCTTTCTTCATATGAAAGGTTTCTAATTTGGGGAATTAACTTACTCATCCTACCCTGGACACGTTCAAGTGAATTTATATCCATTCTATAGTAAGGCGACCAAACCTGAACTGCATAATCTAAATGGGGCCTAACCAGAGCAAGATATAGCTAAGAACCACACCAGGTGTCTTGCTACTAACGCTTCGATTAATAAATCCCAGTGTCCTATTTGCCTTATTACGAACATTCATGCATTGATCCTTTTGTTTTAAATTCTTACTTATCATAACTCCCAGATCCCATTCGCAATTCGACTGTGCAATCTCAACACCATCTAGCTCGTATCTTGTAACTCTATCATCATTACCTAGCCTCAAAACTTTGCAATTATCAGCATTAAACTGCATTTGCCTTTGACCATTTCAAACCCCTATTTAGATCAACTTAAAGTGATAGCAAGTCTTCTTCTGTGTTAATTTCCCTGCCGATTTTTGTATCATCGGCAAATTTGCAAATGTTGCTACTCAAACCTGAATCTAAATCATTGATATATATTATAAACAACAGAGGTCCCAGGACAGAGCCCTGAGGCACTCCACTTACAACATTTTCCCACTCTGACTTAACCCCATTTATACTAACTCTCTGTTTCCTTTGGAATAGCCATGCCCTAATCCAGCTTAATATAGCACCCCCAATACCATGAGCCTCTATTTTTTTAATCAGTCTTTCATGTGGCACTGTATCAAAAGCTTTGCTAAAATCAAGGTACACAACATCACAATCCTTACCACTATCAACTGCCTCAACTATGCAGGAATAAAAAGATAGCAAATTTGTTAAACATGAACGGCTATTTGTAAAACCATGTTGTAACTCATTTATTAATTTATGTTTTTCAAGATGGAGACGAATTGTATTTGTAATTATTGATTCAAGTAACTTTCCCACAATAGACGTTATGCTAATTGGCCGATAGTTTGACGCAAGTGATCTATCTCCTTTCTTAAAAATTGGTACCACATTAGCTACCTTCCATGCCTCTGGCACTCTGCCTGACCCTATTGTTTTATTAAATATGGTAGACAGTGGCTCAGAAAGCTCCTCTTTGTATTCTTTAAGCACTCTGGCAAACACTTCATCCGGCCCTGGGGATTTGTTTGGTTTTAGTTTTTCTAATTGTTTAATTACATCCTCCCTGGTAACTGCTAAACTAGTCAACCTGTCCTCATCCCCACCCACATAGACTTGTTCGGCTGAAGGCATATTGTTAAGTTCTTCTTTAGTAAATACAGATATAAAATATTTGTTAAAAATACTACTCATCTCCTTGTCATTATCTGTTATTTGACCTGTCTCAGATTTTAATGGACCTATCCTTTCCCTAGTCTTAGTTCGATATAACTGAAAAAAACCTTTAGGATTTGACTTTGCTTGCTCTGCTATGCGAACTTCATAGTTTCTTTTTGCTTTCCTAATCTCTTTTTTAACATTTCTAACCAGTTGTATGAATTCCTGTTCTAAACTGACATCCCCATTCGTAATCCTTTTGTACCAAGCTCTCTTTTTACCTATAAGGTTCTTTAAATTATTTGTTATCCACTTTGGGTCATTAGTATTCGATCTATTCAATTTGTATGGTATACTACGTTCCTGTGCTTTGCTTAGAATATTCTTAAATAAGTTATATATTAAATCCACATCGAAATCCCCTTTTACGTCACCTATCGCTGGGTTCATGTCTCGCTCCAAGACCGGCCCACACCCCATACCCAAGACTTTCCAATCTATTTGACCCAAAAAATTTCTTAGGCTATTAAAATCAGCTTTTCGAAAATCTGGCACTTTAACAGAATTTTCTCCTACAGGTCTATTCCATTACATGCTAAATCTGATTACTTTGTGATCACTGTTCCCTAGCTCACTCCCTATTTCGATGTCATTAATTTGTGTTTCCCTGTTAGTTAACACTAAATCTAAAATATTATTTTCCCGCGTTGGTTCCTTAATGTGTTGCGTAAGAAAGCAATCGTTAATTAATTCTAGAAGATCTTCTGCTTCACTATTCCCTGTTTTGTTCACCCAGTTTATTCCACTAAAATTAAAGTCACCCATGACATAAATACTGTTAGATCTAGATGCTCTAGATATTTCATCCCATAGATGCTTTGCTTCCATTCTGTCTAAATTAGGTGGCCTATATATAACTCCTATTATAATATTATTTGCTTTTTCGTTTAATTCTATCCAAATAGTTTCTGTGTGTGGCTCAGTTTTGATTCCCTCTTTGAGGCTACATTTCAAATTGTCCCTAACATATATGGCTACCCCCTCCTCGTCTAATATATCTATCTGTGTGAAATAGTTTAAATCCATTTATTTGATATTCAGCTAATAGTTCTCTATTTTCTACATTCATCCACGTTTCGGTAAGTGCAATAATATCTATTTTTTCTGTGCAGACAAGAGCATTTAATTCGTTAATTTTATTTCTTAGACTTCTACTGTTAGTGTAATATACCCTAAGTGAATTGTTATTTTGAGGCCCTTTTCTTTCCCTGATCATTTTGCCAATTCTTTTCTCCCACGAACACATACTTTTATTACCTCCTTCCTCCAAATCAATTCCCATACCACTATCTACTAATAGTTTAAACCCAAACAAACACCTCTAACCACTGGTTCCAACGAGTTCGCAACAGCAACAACCCCAGCCCTCGATAGATGCACCCTATCTCGAGCATACATTTCATTTCTTCCATAGAAGTGTTCCCAGTTGTCTATGAAAGATATTGCATTTGATTTGCAATATCTTTCCAGCCGGCAATTGACACCAAGTGCCCTCGACATCCATTCATTTCCCACTCCCTTTCTTGGAAGAATGCCACATACGATCGGGATTCCTCCCTTGCTCCTAACTAATTCAATGGCTGTCCTGAATCTCTGTATTAGTTCCTCACTCCTAACTCGCCCAACATTATTACCCCCTACACTAATACAAATAATGGGTTTGTTTCCATTTCCCGTCATAATATCATTCATGTTTCCAACAATATCACCAATTCCAGCTCCCGGATAGCAAACCCTTAATCTGTTCCCCCCTATCTCTGGCACAAAACGTTCTGTCTAAATACCTCACCTGGGAATCTCCCACAACCAAAATTCGCTTCGGTACCTCCTTAACTTTCTGAGCAGCCTGAGGGGCCTGCGCTCCGCCGCTCCTCGCTGTTTTCCGTTCCGAGTGAACTGTCGGCTCACCACAGCACTCGTCCTCCAACACGGCAAACGAATTTACTGTCCTTAGGGCGTCTGTAGGCAGCCTTGTCAAGGTTTTCTTAAGACCCCTGTCCTTCACATCTTAAGACCCCTGTCCTTCATGTTAGCTCAATGACTTCACCCTATGACAGTCAGTCAAAACCCAGTGACGTTAATTACCTTAATTATCTTGAGCCATTAATTAGCCATCCTACAGATAATTTGTCCAAAGCAATTACGTTACCACAATTTCCGTCGCCCTCCCGACAGTCCCTCACTACTGTGTACTCACCTAGTTGTACTCACCTAGTTGTGTTTGTGGGGGTTGAGCTCTGGCTCTGGTCTCGCCTCTCAAATATCATTCAACCGGTGTAGAGATTTCTGAGCCTACTGGGCTCAGGATGCAGGATTGGGTCAGAAACTGTGTATGGGGTCAGCCTCCACCACATCATTGCGTAATGCATTCCACCTGTTAACTACTCTGACACTGAAAAAGTTTTTTCTAACGTCCCTGTGGCTCATGTGGGTACTCAGTTTCCACCTGTGTCACCTTGTTCGCGTATGTACCACCCATGTTAAACAGTTTATCTTTATCAACCCTGTCAATTCCTCTGAGAATTTTGTAGGTGGTGATCATGTCTCCCCTTACTCCTTTGTCTTCCAGTGTCGTGACGTGCATTTCTCGCAGCCTTTCCTCGTAACTCGTAACTCGTAAAGGGGGGCCTCGTAGCCTGGTGGATAGCGCGCAGGACTCGTAATTCTGTGGCGCGGGTTCGATTCCCGCACGAGGCAGAAACAAATGGGCAAAAGTTTCTTTCACCCTGAATGCCCCTGTTACCTAGCAGTAAATAGGTACCTGGGTGTTAGTCAGCTGTCACGGGCTGCTTCCTGGGGGTGGAGGCCTGGTCGAGGACCGGGCCGCGGGGACACTAAAAAGCCCCGAAATCATCTCAAGATAACTCAAGATAACAAGATAACTCATGCCTCTTAGTTCTGGGACTAGCCTAGTCTCATACTACTGAACTTTTTCCAACTTTGTCTTATGATTGACATGGTATGGGCTCCATGCTGGGGCTGTGTGAATTCACTATGATGAAGCTATTTACCCTAATTAGCTAGAGTGATCAATTAGTTGCCCATGTACAGACAATTGCATCCGAAAGCATTAAGTTATTCATTAATAACTTAAGTGCGAGCACTCGACCAGTACACCTCTTGATGTCTGCCGCGTGACTGGGTTAATGACCACAATATCCCACACCATACCTGCTCCTGCATACCTCTTCCCCTACACTTAGTAACATAGCGTGGAAATCAACTTTCTGTCTGATGTCCAAATATAATTTTTGAAAATGCGAAGCATGTTTAGCACCCGCTCCATTACATCCAGACACCAAATAAAATATTACTGCACACATGTTTAGTTCTTGTAACACATTACATCATAACGTAACGTAACGTGGAAATCAACTTTCTGCCTGATGATCAAATAAAATTTTTGAAAATGTGAAGCATGTTTATGGGGTGTTTGCGCTGTCTGTCCGTTATTCTGTCTCGTTAGGGTCAGGCCTTCGTTAGAGCTCGGTCTTGTCTCTCCAAATCGCTTAGTTGTCTGTCACCTAGCATCACCCCTCTCTCATCCCCCCATTAGTGCTCGATCCTACAGGTGTCTAATCTCCACCTTTTGTAATTCTCAATTGAATAGTCGGTGAGTGTTTTTTTTAACAGAGGAGCTTAGTTTTAGTTTTAACATACTTTCAGTTGACAGCCGTTAACTACGTAGGAATGGATAGACCAGTTGTCCTGAGCAAAAAGCCTTTTCTTTTCACTTGTGCTAAGTGAGCCAGACAAAATGTGGCATTATACTATTAGCATGGCAATACAGAACAAAGAAAAATGTAGCAATACTCAATTAGTTAAATATTATCAAAACACAAAACATGCATTATTCAAAAACACGCATAGTCAAAACATAAAACACGCATTATTTCACAGGCTTTTAAACTATTACAAGTTTCTTCCAGCAAATAAGGTTCCTTTAAGCAGTTCAACACATCAAATATAATGTGGGCAGATTTAGTTTTTTCACATTTATTTTCGAGTGTGTTGATTTTGTTTTAAACAAAGGTGTGCCACTAGTCCATGAACTAAGAGGGATGAGTTAGGAAGAAACACTTTGTGAAATATGTCCCATACCACGCTGGAAGACAGAAGAGTTTGGGGAGATGTGATCACTACGTACAAATTTTAATATTTTTTGTTAACTGTGTTATCACACCATATACCTCATAGTCTCTTCTTCTGCCTCTCACTAGTCAATAAACACATTTTTTTATCATTTCTTGACTTAAATAGCACTCCGAAACATCTCTGCACATCTTAATTTTTCACTGACACGTGCACAGCCATCATAGGGACTCTCACTACTGCATGGATGTCTTGTGTGTTAAATAAAGCGTCCCTACCTAACTTATCATTTTCTTTGAGAAACTTATATGTGATGATCATATCTCCCGAGTCCACACAAAAAAACCACACATCACTCAACTTGTTTTCAAATCATAGCACCGGATCCTTTTTTTTCCAGAAACTAAGTTTTGAGAATAAGCACAAAGTCACCAATTATGTTCGTATCATCAAAGTTATTCTCAGATTTTTTCTAATTTAAAAAATACTTCCACCATCCTACATCCATTTGAGAGATGGCAAACATAACTTGGTTATTGCATCTAGTTTTAAAAAGGGTTTGAATAAGAAGGCATGTTCCATAAAGAAGATACTTTAGAGCATCCATTATCTATGAGCAGTAAGACGTAAACAGGATCCTCACATTCAATTTCCAAGCATTTTTGCATCATTTCATGACTAAAATAGCACTCCAAAACATAGGTGGTCATTTTTATTCTCATTGACACACTTATAGTCAACAACAATTTGTTTTGCAGAGTGACGAGTTATTACAGTGACGAGATTTCACGGTGTGCCCAGTTTTAAGAGAGTTCACAGTGTATTAATATCGGTCGTGGATTTGTTATGTTATGTTATAAAGATCATTAATGCTTCTTATTTTTACCGATTTCACTATGCCATGCTTTCAGTCTTCTTATGTTCTTTTTCAAATAAAGTTTATTTACTGTTTTCCAGTAGCATCGCTTCACACTACATATATATTAATCAACGTTCAAATTCTTTACAACTTTAGTTCAGTTTCTTTCCACTATCATGGCTTTTTGTTGTTCCCCCCTGTCAGTATCTAGTTCAAGACCTCCTATTATCAATGTCAACAAGTTATTTTTTAGATAGTTCAAATTATTTTGTGCTGATAGCATGGTTACCGCTTACTGTCTACCACCAATGTGTGAATCATATTTCCTCTTTCACAAAAACATATATATATATATATATATATATACTTGAACACTACCCCCTCACAGTCTTTTATTCGCATTATAGCTTAACACGCGCACTTGAATTTTACTTATTTTATATTTTCTCATTCTTTTCAAATAATTTATAGAAAAGACTGTTATACAACATCTAGGCTTTACATACATTCTTTTTCATTTATCATCTAATCATATGCATATATGTTTTTCTCCAGCTCGGTTGCGGTTTATCCTTATGTGTTCCATATACTTTCCCTCCATCATACCCATAAAATATTTATAAATTGGCTCGGATCGAGGTTTTGATTGGACTCCGGTCCATAACCAGGACCAGAGGTCCAAGCCCGACCTCTGGCTTCCATGTATCTTGTCCTCCATGTGCGTCTCTGTTCTCCCAATCTATCTTCCATGGGTTAAAGTCTCTCATGATTACTAGTTCAGATCCATTCCTGCTAGCAAGAAAAGCTGCATTCTCTCTATTATGTTAATGGTGGCCATGTTGTTTCTGTCATATTCCTGTCTGAGTCTTTTGTCATTTGCTGATGGGTTATATATGACTTCGACTATAATTGTTTGTCCTCCCGTTGCTATGGTACCTGTTATGTAGTCACTGAAACCTTCACAGCCCTGAATAACCATCTCCTCAAAACCGCAGCCTTTTCTTAACAGCAGAGCTACACCACCACCTCCTCTTCCTTCTCTCTCTCTCATCACAGCACAGTAGTCCTGTGGAAACACTGCATTTGTTATGGTTTTTGTTACCTTAGTTTGTGCTATTACCTGTGACTGTGAGACTCACTTACCTGTGAGTGTTATTATGTCTTGGTTTTCTTCAAGTCCCCATTCTCCAAGTTCATTTGTTTTACTTGTAATCCTATCTATGTTAGTGTACATTGCCTTGAAACTCACTTTCTTCTGTCCTTTCTCATGTTCCCTTCATAGTGAGCGTTCTGCTGGTGAGGGAAGCTGTTCCATTGGTGTGAGGATTTGCGGGGGTGGATAACGGGGTCCCAGAGGATACTGGAGTGAGGGATGGGGGGTCAAGTGAAGGAGGTACAGGGAGTGTATGGGATGAAGGGGGAGGGAAGGACAGTGGGGGAAATGGTGGAGGGGGACATAGTAGGAGTAGAGGAGGGGTAGCAGGGTGGGAGTGGGGATGAGGGGGAAGGGAGAGTTGGCTGAGCATTTGAGTGGGGGCATGGAGGGTTCAAGGTATTGGTGGTTTCTATGCACAGGAGGTTGGTGGAATTGCCCTTCTGTCTGGAGTTACTGGGTTACTGGTTGTGGGTTCCCCCTCACTACTGAGGAGGATTTGTTGGGAGCTGTGATTTCGTGGTTTTTGCCTCTCGTCCTGCACTTCTTCCTATCTTCTGCAGCCATGACTCTCTCCTCCCTTGTCATTTCCCTCTGGATGAATACTTTTTTTTAATTCTCCCACATACTGCAGGTAGTTTTTCCTTGTTAGAATCTTCTACTTTGTGGTCTCGTTTGCAAACACTATCTTCAACATGAGGTCTCTGTCCTTGTTGTACCAGCCTAACCTGAATACCTTTTCAGTGCTATGTTCAGCCCCTTACATCTCTAGTCCCTTTAGTATTTCATTCTCAGCTGCTCTCTCCTTACTGTTCCATTCTGTCCTCTTGGAGCCTTCCTGCTCTTTAATACCTACAGCTACCACTGATCATTTTCTTTCCAGCAGCTGACTAGTGGCCTTTGCTACTTCCTGTGAGGTGGCTGCTTTCATTGCTACCTTCCCCACTGTGGACATTACTTCCTGGTTCTATTTTAGCATCTTTGCAAATGTTGTTTGTACTATTGCAGTCCCTTCCAATGTTCAATTTTCATCTTCTCTTTGGATGATTATCTGAGTCTCAGCCTCAGTATTGTTCTTCTTGAAGGGTTTTAATCTCCTCTTTTGCTGCTGTCAGCCGCTTTGCAGGTTGCTTATTGTATTATTCATTTCCTGCATCTCCCATGCAGGAAATGGAGAATAAGATATCTTGTCCCCTGATGTCCTTCAAAACCTGGGCGAACATTTCCTTCATTTGGTCACATTAACTTTTCCATGTTCCATTGGTATTCCTTGCTGCCATGTTTGTCCCTGTTCCTACTAAGTCTTATAGCGTTTGCCTGAAGGGGGGCAGAGAGAGAAAGAGATTGAGAGAGAGAGAAAGAGAGAGAGAGAGAGAGATGGGAGACCATGGGAGAGAGAGAGAGAGAGAGAGAGAGAGAGAGAGAGAGAGAGAGAGAGAGAGAGAGAGAGAGAGAGAGAGAGAGACAGAGAGAGACAGAGAGAGACAGACAGACAGAGAGACAGACAGAGAGAGAGAGAGACAGACAGACAGACAGACAGACAGACAGACAGACAGACAGACAGAGAGAGAGAGAAAGAGAGAGAGGGAGAGAGGATGAGGACAAACAGGGGGCTGGGATGGAGGTTTAATATCCTGGGGTGAGAAGTTGGTGGTAGGATGTTTGTGTCTGTGTGCACATGTGTATTCACCTAGTTGTATTCAGCTAGTTGTGCTTGCGGGGGTTGAGCTTTGCTCTTTCGGCCCTCCTCTCAACAGTCAATCAACTGTTACTAACTCCTTTTTCTTCCCACACCACACACACACACACACACACACACACACACCAAGAAGCAGCCCATGACAGCTGACTAACTTCCAGGTACCTATTTACTGCTAAGTAACAGAAACATTAGGGTGAAGGAAACTCTGTCCATTGTTTCTCGCCGGCGCCCGGTGTCGGAAAATCCGACACCATTTATATATCATACAGATAATAGCTGTATTGTATAAACAAGTTACCCATAGAAAACGTAACTTGTAGTGGAATTACCGTCTAAAGAAAACGGGATTTCATCACCACATACTATTATAATTCACCACCTATTATGGTGGGAATTATTCTTAAATACATTAGTCTTTGGACTTTACCATCATAAAAACATCTTATATAAATTAACTTAATTATCAATATTAAAGTAGAGTAAATGTGACCCTTCTATCACTTTCTGAAATGTGGACAATGTAAGCCAGGCGTCAGAGTGAGGAGGAGGGCAGCCATTGTTGTTTATACTAGACCAGAGGCTCACACGGGAGCAAATTCGGCTCCTGTTAAATTTACTTGGACGTAGTGTTATGGAAACCAAAGGTGTACCATTTTTCAACACGCTGTCTACATATCAAGTTAAGTGTTCTTTCCGAAACCCATTATCTATCATTAGTGGCCATTAATGTCATTGGGTAGGGTTAGCCGGTTAGAACGCGAAATCGCCTCATACTAAAGGTAATTAAGCCAGGTCTTTATTGTTCCATGTACTGTATAGTGTTTTCTCTGATATAGCTTGTCATATATAGGATTCTGGCTTCACAGTTAGCGCCCTTTTGACAGGTCAAGACGAGGAAGGCTTTGTGCACCAGTTACTGGGTGATGGAAGCTACCTCAAAGAGGATAATTTGGTGTCTACACCCTAGTTATACCTGGTGGACTAGCCTGCTGTACTATAAGATAAGGAACCTCTTCAATGTTTAATAATGTGTAGTTAATACTGTAGTTTGATTGGCTGCATATATATTCAATTAATAAACCCCCCCTAATGTGTAGAGGATCGATTTGTGAGATTATGAGATTATTGCAGAAATACAGTCCACTTATCATTATACAAATTGCTATCGAAGTATATAAATTAACATAAATATAAATTCATATAAATTAAATAAATATAAATCTCACAGGTCGGTTCCCACATTATTTGGTCCTTCGAACCGGATTATTCGGTCCTTTGAACCCACATTTGGTCATCTTAGTACCGGATGAACCAGTTAACCAGTGGATTCATTAAATATACTAGTGCAGTGTTATTTAAACAAAGGCCAGCAGTCAAGACGGCAGCGTAGCCTCGAGGGAGCTCAGGAGCCTCCCTCAGCCCAGTTCAGCTTCGTCAGCGGTTTCATGCACACCCACAGATATTTGGTGGCGTGTTATTTCGTGAAATGACAGCGCTAATATAGAAGCCAGCCAAATTAGTGACTGTGTCGCGAGATTGTTCACGGATTTCGTGGTGTTACATTTCGCGAGAGATTATCTACGAATTTTGTGGAGTTTATTTCGCGAGGTCACTAATAATATTTAATACTTCTAGATAATATTAGAAGTTTCATAGAGGCTAATTAAGAGGCTATTATCAATAATTGTGTATATTATTTCTCCAAATAGAGAATTATTTAATATATATTGCACTAGTGATCACAGTATAATATTTACTAATTGCCAACCCACAACAGGGTAGGATATGACTAGTTGAACTATTATTGCTCATCCTAGTCCCATTATTACTATAATCAGTTGTACTATATTGAACAACCTAACACCATTAATGAATGGTTCAGACCCTATTTTGGGTGTAATTTTTATCAACTCGAGTTGAGTTGTATATATAATAATTTACTTATGATCATTACACCTTTGAGTGATTAATTAGTGTCTCTTCCATCCTAGGGTGATATAGAAGAGCTAACCTAAAGGTACTTCCAGTGACACTGGTTTATCACTCAAATCATTAGTGTGTATGATTGTATATATAATGTGTATTAATTTTAAGTGCTAACCTCTAGTAGAGGTAGGATTATTGCCTAGTGAGTGCAGAATTTACCCTAGGCTACCATTAGTGTTTGTTCAGTATTATGAGCAGCCCAAGTACAAGTCCCACAAGGCTTCACCAACGAGCCAGTATGGATAATGCAGGGAGAATGAAAAGAACCCTTGCAGGTCTTAAAGGCCACTTAACAAGACAGATCAAGAAATGTGAAGATTTGTCACAACAATCAACAGTTGATTATGCTGACCTGGAAAGCTATTATCAAGCAGCTGCAGGTAAATTTGAGCAAATCAAATGTCAAATAGCAACATATGTGGCTGAACTTGCCAACACCAATTTATCAGAAACAGAAATAGACGACATTATGGTTGATCTAGCGAATTATGAAGATCACACTCAGGCCACGTTACAGCCTTATGTCAAATTAATTGCCCAGAACAAGGCAACAGCAACAACAACAACAGTTGCATCTAATACGAGTCAAGCAGAAGCTCGACTCCCTCCAATTACTTTACCCACTTTCTCAGGAAAAGATGAGGAAGATTGGGACGAATTTTGGAACAAATTCGTTGACCTTGTAGACTCAAAACAATCTTTACCAAAGAGTAGTAAATTCTCTTATTTGCAAGGCCAATTATCAGGTGAGGCTAAAACAGTAGTATCCCATCTGAGATTAACTAATGACGGCTATGATCTGGCAGTAAAACTCCTCAAGGATAATTATGCTGATCCAGAAGTAAGAACATCACATTTAGTTCATGAGCTGTTGCATTTACCCCCACCGGAGGCTTCAGCTGATTCACTCCAAGTCTTCAAGCTGGAGGTAGAATCATTGATCAATGCCCTCAGCCTGACAGCAGATACAAACGGGGCTGAGTGGGTCTTGAAAATAATTGTCCAGGAGAAAATACCTAGGGACATATTGAGACAAATGAGTGCTCATTACAATAAAAGCATCTTATCCATGAATGAAATATCTGAAGGTTTAAAGTCAGTAGTTCATCAATTACGAACACATGACAAATTAAAACCACCAAGTAAACCCTCAGAAACCAATAATAGTAAACCACAGAGTACCAAAGGTACTCCAAATCAATCTAGACAATATAATTCAACACCAAAGTGGAACAGTAGCAGTGTGGGCGTATATGCAGTGGGACCCTCCAAGCCTATAGTTCCTGTGTCATCCAAGAACGTGACACCAAAGGGTACTGGAAGCTATGGAACATGTTTGTTCTGCAATGAGAAACATTCAATGTACCACTGCTCTAATTTTCCTGATAGTGACGCCCGTGTTGAGCGACTCAAAGATTTGCAACATTGCACGAGGTGCCTCAGGAAACATAACATCAAGGACTGTGATACCCAATTACACACCTGTAATAGGTGTAACAAAGGTCAGCACCATGCAGCATTGTGCAGAGACACCAAAACAACGTCTCCAAACCCCAAGGTGGAAGATAGCATTCCCACCACAGTACAGTACTGCAAGGTGCAACAAACAAAGAGTGTCCAATCGGCAAAGTCTAAAGGTAATACGACTTTGCCTACTGCCCAAATTACCATCCTGAATAAGAGGGCCAAGGTCCATACCCGTGGGTTGTTTGACCAAGGATCCCAGAGAACATATATTACTAAAAAGCTGGCAGATGAATTACAATTAAGGCCTGTAGCCCAGATGTCATTCAACATCTCAGGGTTTGTAACAGATGCAGGACCTCAAGTCTACCAGGTGGTACAACCATCAGTACGCTTAGGCAGGTACGTCTGTAGAGTACAAGCCATTGTGGTGGACAAAATACCAGTAGACCTACAAGTTCAAGGTCTGAGAGCAACAGCCAAATTCCTGAGAAATAGAGGAATAAAATTGGCAGATAATATTAAGTCTGATCACCTCACCGACTTCGGTCTCCTTGTAGGGACAGACTATTGTCATCGATTCATTGGTAGCCCTACTAAATATCAGGGCATAACCATGTTAAACTCTGCAGGAGGTAAATTACTCTCAGGCCCAGTATCAAGCCTGAAGAGACCTATGCCTGCAGATAAACAATACCAGTAGAAATCTAAATTTGTCAGCTGATTATATTTCTCCAGTAGCATTATACTAAGGAGATGACAGCTGACTATAGTAACAGAGGTTGATGTTAGTATCATCATTTAAAGCTGAAGATGAGTTCATGAGGCCTCAGTGGCAAATCAGTGAACAGTAGCTTAAACAGCTACAAGTCACTGCGACCAATGTCACTGAACCCACTGCAGTCTCAGAACCATACTTTACTTTAATGATGAGCTATTCAGTCTTCTGAATCAATTAACTAAATTAAACCCTAATAAATCTGATGACTGATTTGATACATTTATTATTTAATCAAGATGTATTCCATGGGCCTCAGTGTTTATATATCAGTGACTAGTTACCTGAACAAACTTCAAGTTATATCTAATGTCACTGATCTCACTGCAGTCCCTGAATCATACTTGACTGTAGTACTTGATCACATCCAGTCTTCTGGGTTAAATAATATGTAATAAGGCTTGAATATTAGCCTTTCAAGAGTTGACAGGGAAATGAAATCGCATTAGACTTCTAACCCCTGCAACTCTAGTACGGGACATCCGTCCTGTACGAACAGACACACAAATGTGTGATTACTAACTACTAACATCAAATTAATGTAATAATTCGATGGAGGAGTATCGGTGTTCGTCTGTTCTAATTAGGACTTCGACCCGTGAGCAGCCCCTGGGGAATTATGTCGGAAAATCCGACACCATTTAATATATCATACAGATAATAGCTGTATTGTATAAACAAGTTACCCATAGAAAACGTAACTTGTAGTGGAATTACCGTCTAAAGAAAACGGCATTTCATCACCACATACTATTATAATTCACCACCTATTATGGTGGGAATTATTCTTAAATACATTAGTCTTTGGACTTTACCATCATAAAAACATCTTATATAAATTAACTTAATTATCAATATTAAAGTAGAGTAAATGTGACCCTTCTATCACTTTCTGAAATGTGGACAATGTAAGCCAGGCGTCAGAGTGAGGAGGAGGGCAGCCATTGTTGTTTATACTAGACCAGAGGCTCACACGGGAGCAAATTCGGCTCCTGTTAAATTTACTTGGACGTAGTGTTATGGAAACCAAAGGTGTACCATTTTTCAACACGCTGTCTACATATCAAGTTAAGTGTTCTTTCCGAAACCCATTATCTATCATTAGTGGCCATTAATGTCATTGGGTAGGGTTAGCCGGTTAGAACGCGAAATCGCCTCATACTAAAGGTAATTAAGCCAGGTCTTTATTGTTCCATGTACTGTATAGTGTTTTCTCTGATATAGCTTGTCATATATAGGATTCTGGCTTCACAGTTAGCGCCCTTTTGACAGGTCAAGACGAGGAAGGCTTTGTGCACCAGTTACTGGGTGATGGAAGCTACCTCAAAGAGGATAATTTGGTGTCTACACCCTAGTTATACCTGGTGGACTAGCCTGCTGTACTATAAGATAAGGAACCTCTTCAATGTTTAATAATGTGTAGTTAATACTGTAGTTTGATTGGCTGCATATATATTCAATTAATAAACCCCCCCTAATGTGTAGAGGATCGATTTGTGAGATTATGAGATTATTGCAGAAATACAGTCCACTTATCATTATACAAATTGCTATCGAAGTATATAAATTAACGTAAATATAAATTCATATAAATTAAATAAATATAAATCTCACAGGTCGGTTCCCACACCCGGGATCGAACCCAGGACCACAGGATCATGCGTTCAGCATGCTGTCCGCTCAGCCACCGGCCCCCCCCATGTGTGAGTGTTGTGACGATAATCTCTTTCAAGAGAGATTGAGCCTGCTCTTCCCTATATCAGTCACGTCATTCTACAAGTACAAGATGCTACATTAAAGATACGTCCACTAGTAGCACAAAACGTTTTGACCAGGAAGCAAAGTGTACCTTGCACCACCTGTCACGCCGGCTCACCGCCCGTCGTCAACGAGCTAACTACCCATTCTCCGCCTGCCTGCTCCTGATTGGCTGGTGTATCGCCGACAGCACACCTGCACCTGCACTCATGCCCTCTACCTGAGTCAACGTCTGGGCCAGCTCAAGCCGTCCTCCTCAGAATATTCCTGTGCTCTTAGAAGTTGACATCTCTCTCTGGTATACTAAGCCCTGGCTGTCGTATACTAAGGGAGGTGGCAGCTATAACCAATATTCTCAGCACCTGATATTTATTGTCTTGCACATTATTTTATTGTAGAGTAAATTTTCATCTAGTAATTATTCATGTTGTTTTGTTTGTTGACTTGTTTTGAATTTTACGTAAGCCAAGGTATTGTCTTTGTTCATATTTTGTTTTCTAAAGTAATTAAAATTTCATTGTTTATATTTTGTGTTTTGCGTGTCTTCCCATTACCTTACCACAGACAAACAGGCAAGCAGTCTCTTTTTTTTTATGTAAGTGTGACCAGGCATTGACACCTGCCATTGGAGAACTGCCGAACATCAACACTCCAACACTTTACCGTCACATTTCATGGGGGCCTGTCCAAGAAGCTTCACACAGGTACTAGTACCTGAACGTAAATTTGTGGTAAGCGTACTTGGCTTTGGTACAGTTGCTTTTCACTATTTTCAATATTCAATTTTATTTTCATATGGTGCTGTGTGTATTGTGCATTCCGAGAGTAGCATATGGTGAAGGTGAGACAACTTTGGATTACGTGGTGACTGTCGGCCGCAGTCATTCTCTTAATTGGTCATCTCTCCCACCGTGTTATTACTCGTGTTTACCACCTTTTGTCCCTAGGATATTTCTCATATTTTCGGCAGATCATATTGGTACCCTGGTACTGTGGTCTGTCCCCGGGTCAAGAGCACCTAATCTTCTGTAATCCGACGGTAGGAGGATAAAGAGGGCCATAGTTCCTCTAGCACGAACTTTGTTGCTGAATTGGGACCTCAGCAGCAGTTCTCGTCACCAGTTGACACCTCGCACCCCTACACGTCGGTCAGAGATGATGATATTTACCTAGGTAGGGAATTAGCTTTCTTTTTTCAGAGAACAAAAGTTCGCTAATTCTGTAAGTATCATATTTCATTTCAGTGGGGAAAACTTGCTTATGTCCTATAGAGACTCGGCAAGGTATGCCTACATTCTTGGACTACCTAATTCACTTTTGAGGCAATTAACTGTTTCATTTGTTTTAGAAACTCAGTTTCGCTTGTTTAGTAGGATTTTCTTGCCCTTATCCTCTTACATTGAGTACCGGGTACAAGATTTCCTGCGAACTTGATTTATTAATCATTTACCATCTTGAAATTAACATTAATTGTTAACGATTCCACAGGATAGGTACCGGTTGCCACGTTGTCCTGTTTCTGACATTCACCATATCACAACAGTATATTCGTTGTACATTTATTTGCTAATTTCACCATGTTTCGTCTCCAAGCTTTCCGTGCAGATCCAGCAGGTGAAATAGGGAACTTAAGTCGGGCCAAGAGGACCGAATTACAAACTCTTGCACATGAGTATCAACTAGATGTTCCCCATGGAGCCAACAAAAATAAACTGCATAACCTGTTACTGGATTATCTCTTAGAGGAAGGTAAAATTGACTCTGAAACTCACGAAACTTACTCTATTGCAGATAAACCTGATTTGGCAACTATGAAACTCAAACTAGAACTTGCCAAGATCGAGCGAGAGCAACAAAGGGAAGCAGCTGCAATACGAAAGGAAGAAAAGGAACGTGAAGTCGCCCTCAAGGAACGAGAAGCTGCACTGAGGAAAGAAGAACAAGAACGTGAGACTGCACTACTCCGTGAACGTGAGCGAGTACAGCTTGAAGCAAAACAACGCCACCTGGAGATACAACGCGAGCGTGACAAACAGCAAGCTGCTATGGTTATAGAATGTCGTCAACAAGAACTCGCGTTGGAAAC